>NC_058519.1:273685082-273985082 GCF_904849725.1 Hordeum vulgare subsp. vulgare | reverse complement strand
GAAAATCAATCTGAAGACTTTGAAGCATGAAGATTTATCCTTTCTGTTTTATTTTCTTCACACTTGAGTAATAGGAACACTGTACTTTTAAAGGGGGTCGAGGTAACACATTGGAATGAATTTCCTCATGATGCTCAACCCAAGCCTAATCCTACCAAAAGCCTCAAGTGAGGAATATGAGAGACATGAGGACTCTCACAGTTGAGGGTCCCGACCGTTACCGATAGTCACGCCACATCTTTGGTCTTATCCACACCAACAGTCAAAATATGTAAGGGCATTAATGTCAAATCATGTCGGGATGCTCCGATGCTATAAATAGTCGCCCCCACAACCAGTAGCTGGTTGGCTGCTCTATTATAAACTGACACTTGTCATAAGAGCAGAACCAAATTCCTCAGAGTCTTCGAGAGTAATTCATCAGTGAGGAAATACCCCGAACACCAAACCACAAACCTAAAACCAAGTGATTGAGCATCACTGAAGAAGTTGTTCCTATGTGGAACTGAAGCCTTTTACCTTTGAGGACTGTGCATCCTCGAGACGATTAGGCGTCATGGTCTGGAGCAATCCAGCAGTCAATTGTGGATCGCCAGGTGACCAAGTTTGTGAGGGTTTGGAAGTATGCCCTGAAGACTTACCACGAGTGTTGGGCGAGGACTGTGTGTTCTTAGCCCAAGGAGAATACGGTAGGGACTGTGAGTCCCGGGATTGTGTGTCCTTTAGTTTCAATACCAAGCCACTCCAAACCAGATGTACAACTGTCACATCAGCTGGAACTGCGTCATCAACCACTGTCTTCACTGTGAAACGGGTTCTATTTCTTCAACTCCTTACATTGCTCAGAATGTATGTTGATGATTTTCACTGTTACTGTTTGAAGAATTTGCTGAAGACTTTCTCTGAAATTCCTCAACCCCAAATTCTTCACGCGAGTTAATCATCATATGTTTTCTTCGTGCCTGCAAACTGTGCAAACTGTTTTTCATATTCTTCACCTTGAGAAATGTAGTAGTGATACTTTGCACTTCTGATCCTTTGCTGTTTCCGCTGTAAGTTAGTCATCAGTGAGGAATTTCCTCAAAAGGAATTTCCTCGGTGATCAAATTCTAAAAAACTTCTATTCACCCCCCTCTAGTCGATATAACGCACTTTCAATTGGTATCAGAGCAAGGTACTCCCGTGTTTTGTGTGATTTTGGTTTAACCACCTGGAGTTTTAGTTATGTCGACTGCAGGCATGATTAAGGTTACTACAACATGACTTACTTTCGAAGGAAAGGACTTTCCCTTCTAGAAGACCAAGATGCAGATGCATCTACAAGCTATTGACAATGATCTCTGGTATATTGTGGAACATGGCGTCCCTATCGTCACTTCTACCATCTCTGTTGCTGATGTGAAGAAATTCAAACAACTTGACTCTCAAGCGAAAAATATCATCTGTGGCCATCTGAGCAAAGGCCAATATGGCAGAGTAAGTGCTTTGGGCTCAGCAAAACTTATCTGGGAAAGGTTGTCCAAAGTGAACGAAGGAGTATCAACCCAACGTGATTCTCGTGTTGATGTTCTTCGCAATCTATTCAATCGCTTCAAGAGGTTTGACAATGAAAGCTTCCAAGATACCTTTGATCGCCTCACTAACATATCAAATGAACTGCAAGCACTGGGAGCTCGAGACATCACTGATCACGAAGTTGTGAAGAAACTGCTAAGATCCTTGGATTCTTCATTTGATACTTTAGTTCTGATGATTCAAGAAAGACCAGACTACAAGATGCTTGATCCAGCTGATATACTCGAAAGACTCAATACTCATGAATTTCAACAAGAAGAAAAGAGAGATCTATATGGACAAGGCTATTCTAGACCACGTGCACTGAAGGCCAAATCAATTTCCTCATCTGAAGAAGAAGACTCAAATGGTAGCATTGGTGATCCTGAAAAATTTGGACAGGAGCTTGCAATGCTCGTGAGGAAATTCCAGAAGTTTACACGACGTGGCCAGTTTGGTAAATCTTCAAGAAGAGATATGAGGAGATCAGAATCTTCATCTCAGGACTACAAGAAAAGAACCTGCCACAAATGCAAGAAATGAGGTCACTACATTGGTGATTGTCCTTGTTGCGGAAAGGAATCAAAAAAGAAGAAAAACAAGGATGAAAGTTCTGATGACTCGAAGAAAAAGAAGAAACCTTCAAAATCCTCATCTGCAAAGTCCTCATCGCACAAGAAGACCAGTTTCAGAAAGGCTCGGGCACTTATTGGCAAGGAAATGGACTCCGAAGCAGAATCCGAGGAATGTCATGAAGAGGAGGGTTCTTATGAAGACTCAAAATCTGCACAGGCTTGCCTTGCACTTGCAAGCACATTCGTCAGCAAGTCAATCTTCAGCCTTGAAGAAAATAATAACCCTATTCACATTGATGACTATGCTGATGACTTTGCTCCAACCTATTTCTTCATGGCAAAAGGTTCAAAGGTACCGAATGATGCTTACTCCTCTGATTCAAGTGACTGTGAACCTGATGATTATAAAAAACCCAGTTATAGTAAACTTGCTATCATTGCCACTAAACAACAAACTGCCCTAGAAAAGCTTCAGAAACTGCTAGATAGAAGTGATGATCTGTTGAATGATGAAATGAATCTTACCCAAATCCTCACTGAAGATATGAAATGTCTTCAGTCTAGATTTGATAATCTTCAAGATCGTCATGTTACACTCCTCGCTGATCATGAGAAACTTTCCTATGAATCTCTTCAAAGGAAGCTTGATCTTGAGAAGCTGAGGAATTCTCTTGATGATCTTCGTACGGAAAATGATTCATTACTAGCTCAACAGATCAGTGTTGCTCAAGCTGAATTCATTCCTCTATGTCTTAAATGCATCGAACGTGAAACAGCTAATTCTTCACCAGAATCATCAAATGCTTCAATTGCTACAAATTCTTCAACTGCTCGTGTAGTGTCAAATTCCTCACTTGAGGAAAACACAAATGTCACTGATGAAAATGCAGGGATGAAGGAATTGTATGTGACAGGCATATACAAAAGTCTCAAAGGACATCAAACCCTTTGTGATGTGCTCAAAAAGCAGATCTTAAACAGGAACCCAAGGAAAGAGGGAATTGCCTTTGAGAGGAAATTGAATGCTGATGGATCTTATTGGAAACCTGAACAGTATCCCAAAACCTCATGGGTTGCTGCTACTCGGCCTCCTTTTGATCTATCCAATCTAACATGCCTTTAGTGAACTATCCTATTCCTTAGATGAGTCATTTGACTCCAACTATAAACTATTCAAAAATCAATCTGGTGAAGTATTTGCACGATATGTTGGAACTAACTGCAGGAATGGCCCTCCCCTGAGGAAAATCTGTGTTCCCAAAAGGTTCCTTGAAAATCTTTAGGTGAATGTCCTCATGACACCACCTATGAAGAATTTGAAGCCCAGATCAAATTCCTCAGGAGGACCAAAGTCTTCAAGAGGATCAAAATCCTCAACTGGTCAAAACTATGCTCGTACCCGTGCTAATGCTTCTAACATGCAGGGAAATTACAACGAATATGAATATGAGCGTTATTCCTCAAATCAATATGTTCATAAATCCTCAAATAAATTCTTTGCATATTCATTTGAGTACTCCAACCCCCCTACTGTTAGAAGAAGTGCATTAGCTTCAATGCCCCCTTCTCACATGGTGCTCGCAGGATGATGAATGCTTCACCACCCCTTCAGATGTGGGTGGTGAAGAAATTGAACTAACCACTTCTGCAGGTGAGGTCTCTAGATGAAAATCATCATCGGAAGAATTCGCTAGAGACCTGAGGAAAATGCTTGACGGGACGCAAGCTAATATTGATGAAATAGAAATATTTCACACGTCCTTATAATTCTGTTATGATGAAATTCCTATATGATGAAATTGATATCATATTTTTCAAGTATGAAGCATATGAGATGGTAAGATGTACTAATTCATCTGCAGGATGACAAACCCAAGAGTACTGAGTGGGTTTTTGATAGTGGCTGCACACACCACATGACTGGTGACAAAATCTAGCTGATGAATATGCCACTAACTCCATCACCCCTGACGCAAATCACATATGCTGACAAAGGTCCTCAGCCAGCCACTTGCTTACTAGCAAAAACCTCAGAAGGGTGGCTGTGGCATCGAAGACTCGGTCATGCAGGCATGAGGAATTTGCACACGCTCGCGAAGAAGAAGCATGTCATCGGCATCGAACCAGTGAAATTCCTCAAGGATCACCTCTGCGGTGCTTGTGAATCTGGGAAAATGACCAGATCCAAGCACCCCTCGAAGACTATCATGACGACTACTCGTCCATTTGAATTGCTTCACATGGATCTCTATGGACCTACTCATTATGCCACACTAACAAATGCAGCATCTTTATATGGCTTCGTCATGGTTGATGATTATTCCAGATATACATGGGTGCATATCATCTTATATAAAACTGAAGTGCAGGAAGTCTTCAAACGATTTTCTTCAAGGGCCTCGACGAACTTCGGCGTCAAGATCAAACACATCAGGAGTGGTAATGGAACAGAGTTCAAAAACACTGGTCTTGATAATTATCTTGATGAACTTGGTATTAATCACGAACTGTCTCCTCCTTATACTCCTCAACAGAATGGTGTCGTCAAAACGAAGAACAAGAATCTTGTTGAAATCGCAAGAGTCATGCTTGAAGAATATCAGACTCCTCGTCTCTTTTGGCCTGAAGAAATCAACATTGCATGCCATATCATTAACAGGGTATATCTTCACAAATTCTTCAAGAAAACCTCATATGAACTCCTCACAGACAAGAAACCCAATGTAAGTTATTTCAAAGTCTTCGGTGCAAAATGTTGGATTAGAGATCCTCACCATAGCTCAAATTTTGCACCTAAGGCACATGAGGGTTTTATGCTCAGCTATGGAAAGGACTCGCACACCTACACAGTCTTCAACAACTATCACAACAAGGTTGTTGAGACTGTATATGTGTGGTTCGATGAAACTAATGGCTCGCAAAGAGAGCAATTGCCTCCTGATCCAGAGAAGTTGTCTCTTGAGGAAGCTATAAAGCTCAAAGCTACTGAAGATATTGTTCCCACTTAGGAAATTGATGAAGAAATCATTCCCAGCACTGATGAAAATCAAGAAGATGCTCCTGAGGAAATTGCTCCAGAACCAATTCCTCAGCCCAGACGAAATCCTCAACCAGCTCATCCGAGGATTGCAAATGAAGTGGAACTTGACAAATTCCTCAATGACATCAACGAGCTAGGTCCTCTCACTCACTCAAAAGCTTCACACTTAGTTAACTTTTGTGGGCATTTCTCCTTTGTGTCTATCACATAACCTTCAAAAGTTTTTGAGGCTTTCATGGAACCGGAGTGGATCCAAGCCATGCAAGACAAACTTCTTCAATTCAAGCTGAATGACGTATGGGAGCTCGTCAAACGACCAGATCCTCGCAAGCACAATATCATCGGAACCAAGTGGATTTTCCGAAACAAGCAAGATGAGGATGGTCAAGTGGTGAGGAATAAGGCACGACTTGTAGCCCAAGTCTACACACAGGTTGAAGGAATAGATTTCGACGAAACTTCTGCACCTGTTGCTAGACTTGAAGCTATTCGAATACTACTTGCTTATGCATGCTAATCATCATAACATCATCTTATATCAAATGGATGTGAAAAGTGCATTCCTCAATGGTAAGCTTGAGGAAGAAGTATATGTTGCTCAGCCTCCAGGTTTTGAGGATCCAAAGAATCCACACAAAGTCTTCTGACTCAAAAAGGCGCTCTATGGTCTCAAGCAAGCCCCTCGGGCATGGTATGATAGATTGAAGGAATTCCTCATGAAGAAAGGCTTCAAACCTGGTTCACCGATCCAACTCTTTTCACTAAATCCTATGATAATGAACTATTTGTGTGCCAGATATATGTCGCCGACATCATATTTGGCTATACTGACAAACGTTACAGTGATGAATTTTCTTACATGATGAGTGAAGAATATCAGGTGTCTATGATGGGGGAGCTGAAATTCTTCTTAGGTCTTCAAATCCGTCAACAACGCTATGGAATCTTCATATCACAGGAGAAATACCTCAAGGATGTTCTGAGAAAATTCGACATGCATGAATGCAAAGGTGCCATGACTCCTATGCCTACCAACGGCCACCTCTGCACTGACAAAAATGGTAAAGAATTCGATCAGCAGGTATATCGCTTAATGATCGGCTCTTTACTGTATTTATGTGCATCTAGGCCAGATATAATGCATAGTGTTTGCATGTGTGCACGTTTTCAAGCAAAACTGAAGGAATCACACCATAAGGCTGTGAAGCATATTCTTCGATACTTAGCTCACAAACCAACACTAGGATTATGGTACCCCAAGGGCTCAAATCTTCATCTTGTGGGATATTCTGATTCTGACTATGCTGGTGACCGTGTGGATCGCAAGTCAACCTCCAGCACATGTCATTTCCTCGGAAGATCACTAGTCTGCTGGTCCTCAAAGAAGCAGAACTGCGTTTCACTTTCCACTGCCGAAGTTGAGTACATTGCTGCTGGTTCATGCTGTGCTCAATTGCTATGGATGAAGCAAACCCTCAAGGACTACGGCATCAACTTGAAGAATGTGCCTCTCTACTGCGACAATGAGAGTGCAATCAAGATTGCATACAACCCAATACAACACTTGAAGACCAAGCACATCCAGATTCGTCATCATTTTCTTCGGGACCATGTCCTCAAGGGCAATATCCTCATCGACCATGTGAAGACTGACGATCAACTGGCAGATATTTTCACTAAGCCCTTGGATGGGAAAAGGTTTTGCAAGTTGCGATGTGAGCTAAATATCTTAGAATCTTCAAATGTTTAGTAAAAACATGCACACATCCTAACACTTATGCAAAATTGATGACTTAGATGTGCAACACACGATGAATCGATTTTCTTCAACCAATGAAGAATATCACTCTTAGTGTGAGGAAATCATAGAAGAAATTTATTCTCAGGGCCCTACGACAACTGTACGTGGCGTCTGTAATCAACATTCTTATATGGTGGGTCACGCCACCACCCAAATTGAAATTCCTCAAGTTGAATTTCTTCAAAGCTAAATTTCTCCAAAGTTGATTTTCTTCAAAACAGTTGTTCTTCAAAACTGAAATTCATCATCATGAAGCTTTGTCACAAAATCCTCAAGTTAATCAAAATCTTCAAAAACACTTGATGATTGTCGTTTACCTAGATAGACTGTGATTTCAAATTCCTCAACAACATTCACTTATAGCTATTTCTTCAATTTGATATTTCATCTAAGTGAATGTGATCGGACCCTACTTTCCCTCTATGCTACTCTCACCCAGTCTATTCAATTCTTCATATGCATTCTACTTGAAACTTTGTTCAAAATCCTCACTGCGTCCTTGTCACCTGATGATTTTGTAACAAAATCCTCAAATCTTCAAAAATATTTTTGTTGTTGTTACACAGTAACTGAACCCCAATTTCCCCGTTCGGATAACCACGATCTCCATGATCTCCACCGCTTCGGTCGGGGGCTACACGTGTCCTGCGGAGACGTAGAGACAGGGGCTATTTGGTCCGATACTTTCGCGCCAACAGTTACCGCCTCGCTATAAATATGTCCCCATCTCCCTTCGGTAAAATCTTCTTCGTCCCATCGCCCTCCTGCTACAGGAAAGCTCAAAAGCCCTAGCGCCACCGCTAGAAGTCTCAACGCCAACGAGGAAAGGCTTAACTGCCTCGGCCTCTCCGTCGCCGAAACCACGCCAGAACCGGACCATCCTCGTCCGCCGCCGCCGTAGTTGTCCTCTGTTGCTGAGTTAGGGCGCACTAGACTCGCACCGAAGAGCATCTACTACTACTCCCTTCTCTGTTCTTCGTGCGCGCCATCTAGGGTAAATAAAAACCCTATTTTTACAGCTCGTTTGATCTACTATTTTACCTTAGAGATGTGAAATCTATTTTTCCTCAAGTATCCATCAGTTTCTTTTTCCTCGAACACAACCTATCACTCAACTATTGATGAACTTCACTAAGCATCTAAGATTTTCACGAGATTCCTCAATTTTGCAAATTTTCGAATCTGTACAACTCTGGAACCCAAGAACAGTGTGCTTAGACGAATTTCTCAACCACTGGTCAAATTCCTCAATTTTAGAAAATTTCATTTCATCTAATCTGAGAACGCATATGACCTCTCCAAATTCCTCGCAACTATACTTTGTTCACAGGTACAAACATGTTAACTGATGAATCTCTAGGTTCTCATCAATTTAACTCATTTGCACTGTTTCTTGAAGAAAATCTGCAAGTATCATCAGAATCCTCAAGAGTTCAATTTCCTCAGCAAAAGCCTCAGCTGAAGAAAATGGAAGATGAAAGGAAGCAAAAGGGTGGCAAGAAGCTCGAGCAGAACACTGCCATAGATATCTCTGAGGATATATACCTAGAATACTGCACACCTGATGAGCAAGAATCTATGCCCAAGAGGAAGATAAGGTTTCAAAAGATAGAACGCCGATGGGCTAAGGAGTGGAAAGAGTACAAATTCGTCACTCCCATGTATGTGAAGAAATTCGCTATGAAGCCTCCTGGCAAACGGCCTCCTCTTGAGGATTATCAGGATGCACACCCCTCAAGCCTCAAGACAATTCATGACTATCCTAAGGAAAAGTCTAAACACTTGTCAAAGCTTCAGAAGCAAGCAGAAGCCGATGTGAGGGAATTCAATGAAGAATCTGCTGCTGCTGCAACTGCCACCACTTCCTTTGCAGCTGAGACTTCTGGTACGGCCATTCCTCAAATGAAGTCCATGCCACCAAAACCAAAGGCTTCAAAGCCTCAAGAGAAAATGCCTCAGAAAGCTGCACCAGCATCAGCACATAAACCCTCAGCACCACCAAAGGCTTCAAAGCCTGAACAGAAGCAGATAGTGAAGCAACTGCCCACTGTCTCCAGCTCCTCAGTCCTGTCTGCAACAAGCTCCGAGACAAACTGTTCACCGACTCCCCTGAAGACTAAGGTGACTACTGGGAGAGGAACAAGACCAAGCCCAAGAAAAATCATCAAAGTTCCTTCTGCATCAGAAGGTAGCGATGAATTTGATGATGATACTCTGCAAGCCGTCATCAGAAATAAGCAGGAGAGGCTAGCTCAAGCTTCTGGCAGCTCATCGATGATTTGAAGCTTCCCCCAAGCATCAGCCACGTGGTGGCCACATTCATCAACGAGGCCAAGTGGAAAGAGCAGCAAGCCAAACAGGCTAAGGTTGCAAAGCTCAAAAAGGAGAAATTCCTTAGACAGAATCTCCTCAACTTGACGCCTGATGCACTTGTATCCATAGAGGATGAATTGAAGACTTTGACTGATAAGTACACCAAGCTCTCTGATCGTCAAAGTCTCAAACACAATTTCATCAAATTTTCCACTGACGCAGTTGATGATTACAACAGGAAGGCTGCCCCTCTAGTACCAACACCTCAGCCTCGGACTGAAGAACCAGATGATGAAACTGCTCATGCTGAGGAAATCCCTCAAGATAGCCGCGCTGATGAACCGGCTATTGAGGAAATTGCCAAGGAAAATCTAGCTAATGATTCTGCTACAGCTGGTGAACCTCCTCCAGCTGCTTCTAAGCCAGCTGATGACTCTGCTCCAGCTGATGAAACTGCTTTAGCTGAGAAAACGCCTTCACCAAAAGTTTCAAAGGTGAAGAGAATGACTCCGTCTGCATCAGACGTGAAGAAGACAAGAGCTACTGAAAAGGAAGCCAAGAAGAGAAAAGCTTCCTCCGCAGAAGAATCCACTGAGGCCAAGCGCCTCAAAGCTCTTGAAGAAAATGCCCCTCTGGATCCTGTGCCTCTCAATGTTGCTCCATCATATGAGATGACTCCCTTCGAAAGAGAAGACAAGGAACACAGTGCTGATGAGGAAATGAAGAATGCTGAATCTGACGAACATACTGCCGAGGAAATTTGCATTGATGCAGTCCTCATTCCTTCATTCCTCATGAAGAAACTACACAAGGATCAGCTGCACCAGCTGATGAATCTGGCTCTGATACGTCTCCAACGTATCTATATTTTTTGATGGTTCCATGCTATTATCTTGTCAACTTTGGATGTTTTATATGCATGAATATGCTATTTTATATATTTTTTGGGACTAACCTATTAACTCAGTGCCAAGTGCCAGTTTCTGTTTTTTCTGTGTTTTTGGCCCATTTTCAGACGGAGTCCACATGGAATGAAACTTTACGATGATTTTTTTTGGACCAAAAGAGACCCCCGAAGCTATGGAATGAGGCCCGAAGAGCCACGAGGGAGTCACAAGACCTCACGCCGCCGCCACCCCCCTAGGTGGAGCAGGGCAGGCTTGTGACCTCCTCGTGGGCCCAACTGACGTAATTCCACCGCCATAAATTTCTATAAATTCAGAAACCTCCAGAAAGAAACCTAGATCGGGAGTTCCGCCGCCGCAAGCCTCTGTAGCCACCAAAAACCAATATGGAGCCCGTTCCGGCACCCTGCCGGAGGGGGAATCCATCTCCGGTGGCCATCTTCATCATCCCGGCGATCTCCATGACGAGGAGGGAGTAGTTCTCCCTCGGGGCTGAGGCTATGTACCAGTAGCTATGTGTTTGATCTCTCTCTCTCGTGTTCTTGAGATGTCTTGATCTCGATGTACCATGGGCTTTGCTACTATAGTTGGATCTTATGATGTTCTTCCCCCGCTCGCTCTTGTAATGAATTGAGTTTCCCCTTTGGAGTTATCTTATCAGATTGAGTCTTCGAGAACACTTGATGTATGTCTTGCACGTGTCTATTTGCTGTGATCAACTTGCGGGTTTGTGACAATTGGGAACCTATGCATATGGGTTGGCACACGTGGATTCATGTGAGTACTTGATGTATGTTTTGGTGATCAACTTGCGGATTCATGACATTGGGAACCTATGCACAGGGATTGGCACACGTTTTGACTCTCTGGTAGAAACTTTGGGGCACTCTTTGAAGTTCTAAGTGTTGGTTGAATAGATGATTCTGAGATTATGTGATGCATATCGTATAATCATGCCGACGGATACTTGAGGTGACAATGGAGTATCTAGGTGACATTAGGGTCTTGGTTGATATGTATCTTAAGGTGTTATTCTAGTACGAACTCTATGATAGATCGATTACAAAGAATAACTTTGTGGTGGTTTCGTACCCGACAATAATCTCTTTGTTTGTTCTCCGCTATTAGTGACTTTGGAGTGACTCTTTGTTGCATGTTGAGGGCTAGTTATATGATCCACTTATGTTATCATTGTTGAGAGAACTTCACTAGTGAAAGTATGAACCCTAGGCCTTGTTTCCACGCATTGCAATACCGTTCGTGCTCACTTTTGTTACTAGTTACCTTGCTGTTCTTGTAATTTCAAATTACAAAAACCTATATCTACCATCCATATTGCACTTGTATCACCATCTCTTCGCCGAACTAGTGCACCTATTCAACTTACCATTGTATTAGGTGTGTTGGGGACACAAGAGACTCTTTGTTATTTGGTTGCACGGTTGCTTGAGAGAGACCATCTTCATCCTACGCCTCCCGCGGATTGATAAACCTTAGGTCACCCACTTGAGGGAAAATTGCTACTGTCCTACAAACCTCTGCACTTGGAGGCCCAACAACGTCTACAAGGAGAAGGTTGCGTAGTAGACATGAGGCTCCTCCACCAAGCAAGCTCCTCAAGCTGAGGAAAAACAAAGTGAAAATCCTCAGCCTGATGAAATTCAAAATCCTAAGAAAAATCCTCAAGCTGAGGCTCAGGATGAACCAATTCCTCCTCCAGAGCAAAACCCTCAACAAGAAGCTCCGGTTTATGACATTCCTCAACCAGAGCATGCTCCTCAGCCTGAAGCACAAGAAGATGGAATTCCTCACCCTGAGGAACATGTTGAGGACAATGCACCAGATCCAGAGAATGCCCTTGTTGTCCTCAACCCAGAAACTGCAATGATGATCTCTCCTCAAGGCAAGCCGCAGAATCTTTAGCCAATGCAGCGTCAGTCGTTCTCCAAGCGGCCAAAGTTTCAAAAGGAATCCTTCTTTGAAGAACGCATGTTCTTCATCGGAGAAAATCCCTATGACAAGCCTCGCATCAGGCATCTGAAGTTTTGGACCAGGACACAGCTCAACTATTATGCCTCTGTGTTGTGTGGAAGAAACAAGATTTCCAGCACACGCACATTCCTCACGTTCAGCTTGAAGAAATTCCTTGCTTCGCCCCAGTCCTCAACGTCCTTTATGAAGCAGGACTCCTCCCTATGTGCTCAGATATCTATGATTGGAATAGTAAACTCATTCTTCAATTCTATGCAAGTCTGCACATCTCTGGAGATCCAACAGACATCAACACATGGGTGCTGGATTGGATGACGCAGAACACACACTTCAAGGCTCTTGCCAATGAGCTACTTCGTGAACTAACAGTGTCAATTCCCTCAGAGCAGGCAGTAAAGCTGTATGATGAACGTGAGCTGGCAAACAAGCTGATGGATGTCCTCATGAAGCCTTTGGCTAAGGGGCAACCACCAAGAACAACCTTCATGGTCCATGAACTGAAGTATGAATCCAGGATGGTTTACAAAATCCTCTGCAGCGTTCTTGCGCCAATCAAGGGTCATGATGATGAAGAAGACATCGTAGGCATCATGAAGAATATCCTCTTCAAGATCACACATGGCATTCCCATCAACATCCATGATTTCTTCTTTAGGACTCTGGCAGAAAATGCTATGGCCCCTTTTGACCTGAAGATTTATGCTCCATGGATCATGAGATTCATCAGACGCAGCCGAGGCATCAACTATCACACTGATTTCAACAATCATATCGATTATATGCCTCCTCTAAGGGTCAATAAGAAGACTTTCGAGCCTGTTGAAGGAAAAGGCAAGTCTGTCATTGATGAAGGCAGTCGGCCCCTTGATGGCCAGTTCCGAGAGCCAGAGGCTTATTCCTTATGGGATGACACAAAAACCCATCCTCCAAGTCCTGTTGTTTCTAGGGTGATGAATACCAGAGAGCTTCTTCTCAGTATTTACCAGAAGGTGGATCGGAATCACAAGTGGGTCAAACGCCAGTTCGGCGCCATTGTGAAAACCCTCAATGGAACACAGAATGTTGTGAAGCTTAACCATCATTATCTTCATGAGGTTTTTGATCGCACCTGGGCCACACTGGCTCATTTGAAGACTCCAGCAGAACTTGAAGAATTGAGGTTTGTGCAAGACTTCGACTGGTCGTGGCCACCAAAGAAGAAATTCAGGCCAATTCCAGTTCCAGACCTTGAGGACAGTTTGTTTTCTTCATTCCTCACTGCTGAATCAGATGAAGATCAACAAGACACTGCCACCGGTCCAGGGAGGAAGTCCGCTGCCAAGAATCCTCACGCGTCTTCCTCAACTGCCAAGAAGTGAAAGTCTTCACGGGCGTTAGTCCTCAGTTTGTCCTTTTTGTCACTTGAGGACAAAGGGGGAGAAACTTGAGAGTTAGTCTTCACGTGGGATATTTTGGGGGCTTATAAACTTTATTTAAGTTACGAACTCTTGGCTCTTCTGAATTGTTTTGTGTAATGAGTTGTAACTTAAGCCCGATGGTACTCTGACGCTTTTGAAGGTTTTTCTTCGCATCCTTTTTCCTCAACTTTTTTAATGCAAGCATGCTGGAATTCGTCAGATACCATTTGTCATCATGCATCCTCAATTTCTTCATACTATATGTCGTATGTATGCATGATTTACAAGACTCAGGGGAGATCTCCATAATATAAATCATCAATGTGCATTTGCTGTGAAAAGCAAAATCCTCAAGATATGCACATCTTCAGGGGGAGTCTCTCTGAATCTTGATTTTAGATTCCTCAAATGAGTATTTACACTTCATATTTTTATCCCTCTTGAAGACTTAACCTAATTGTCATCAACCACCAAAAAGGGGGAGATTTTAAGTGCATCTAGTGCCCCTTAGTGATTTTGGTCGTTTAAAGACTTATAGGTTAAGTATCTAATGTGTTCATGAGTGTACACAGGATCTATAAGTCGCTGAGGAGTTTGAAATATTCGATGAATATCGACCCCTAAAAATGTATATCTTCGATTGAAGAAATTGGTCTGAAGCTGAAGAATTGAATCGCGAAGAATTTGCGATGAAATTTATATTCCTCATGAAGATATTGAAATTGAGGAATTGGGTGCGTTCTGAAGAAAATCAATCTGAAGACTTTGAAGCATGAAGATTTATCCTTTCTGTTTTATTTTCTTCACACTTGAGTAATAGGAACACCGTACTGTTAAAGGGGGTCTAGGTAACACATTGGAATGAATTTCCTCATGATGCTCAACCCAAGCCTAATCCTACCAAAAGCCTCGAGTGAGGAATATGAGAGACATGAGGACTCTCACAGTTGAGGATCCCAACCGTTACCGATAGTCACGCCACATCATTGGTCTTATCCACACCAATGGTCACATTATTTAAGAGCATTAATGTGAAATCATGTCGGGATGCTCCCAAGCTATAAATAGCCGTCCCCACAACCATTAGCTGGTTGGCTGCTCCGTTAGAAACTGACACTTGTCATAAGAGCAACCCAAATTCCTCAGAGTCTTCGAGAGTAATTCATCACTGAGGAAATACCCCAAACACCAAACCACAAACCGAAAACCAAGTGATTGAGGATCACTGAAGAAGTAGTTCCTGTGTGGAACTAAAGCCTTTTACCTTTGAGGACTATGCATCCTCCAGATGGTTTGGCGTCATGGTATGGAGCAATCCAGCAGTCAATTGTGGATCGTGAGGTGACCAAGTTTGTGAGGGTTTGGAAGTCTGCCCTGAAGACTTACCACGAGTGTTGGGCGAGGACTGTGTGTTCTTAGCCCAAGGAGAATACGGTAGGGACTGTTTGTCCCGAGACTATGTTTCCTTTGGTTTCAATACCAGATGTACAACTGTCACAGCAGTTGGAATTGGGTCATCGACCACTGTCTTCAATGTGAAACGGGTTCTATTTCTTCAACTCCTTACATTCCTGAGATTGTATGTTGATGATTTTCACTGTTACTGTTTGAAGAATTTGCTGAAGACTTTCTCTGAAATTCCTCAACCCCAAATTCTTCACGCGAGTTAATCCTCATATGCTTCCTTCGTGCCTGCAAACTGTGCAAAGTGTTTTTCATATTCTTCACCTTGAAAAATGTTGTAGTGATACTTTGCGCTTCTGATCCTTTGTTGTTTCCGCTGTAAGTTAGTCATCAGTGAGGAATTTCCTCAGTGATGAAATTCTAAAAATCTCCTATTCACCCCCCTCTATTCGATATAACACACTTTCACATGTAGGCATTCAATCGTCCTCCGTGGCCGCTCAGCAGCACCACGGTGGCGGTCCCTCCCGGTGGTGGAGGGGGATCCCCCGGTCATACTGCTCCGAGATCTTCCTAAGGTAAGCCTTAGCGCGAAGTCGCTTGTTCCTGTTGCTGCAGTTGGTTGGTCCCGGCGCCACTCGGTGTTGATTCCCCCCTTGGTGCCCCGGCATGTCTCTCATGTTGTAGTTTGCCTGCGTCGACGCCTCCGCGCTTTGCTGGGTGCGATGGAGGGAGCGCTCCTGCCTGGCCACCCCGGTCTGTCGGGGGCCGACCTGGTCTTGGTGATGCACACCGACGTGTGCATAGATCGTTCCGCCATTCTCTTCACGCCCCTGGTGGTTGTAAGTGTGATGCTCCTCGAGACCGCCCGCTGGAACCTGGAGGAGGACGAGTGCTGCATGAGGCGCTTCTCTCTTGGCCTCGCCTAGCACAGGAGGGGCCCCGTTGCTCGCAGCCCCGGGGGACGTCATGAGGTGCGAGGCCCCGGCGCACGACAGTCGCGGCCTTGAAGAGGAGCGGGGTTGGATGGCCTTCTGGGTGATGCCGATAAGCTCCATGACGTGGTCTCCCCAAGCGTTGAAGCCCCTTGCATCGGTCGTTGATGGAGCATATCGCTCCCCTTCTGCAACGCGTCGTGCGCGTCGAGGTCCCCCAAGTTGATGCGGTGCGTCATGGGTGCTGGGGGCACCACCCAGCCACCGTGCGCCTGGGTGGCGCAGGTGGTTGCGACAGTGGAGACAATGTTGATGATCTGGTATGAGCCGCCCGGTACCATAGCACCGGTGTGCGTTCTTCTGGCCGCCGTGATGCAGTGGTTGGAGGCCAGCTCGATGAGGCTCGAAGAAGCTGGTTGGGTGCCGGCCATCGGAGCAGCGGACCTAGGGAAGATGAAGCTCGGAGATGACCTTAAGACGACCCTACCTGGCGCGCCAAATGTCGGATTTCGGGCTCCGCAAAACCCTAAAGATTCAAACCCTGGAGGTGCACAAAGATCTCTCATGGCCTAACCTCGCCTAGCACGCTACTCGATGGGAATGGCAAGAACTCACTCGATGGTTAGGGAAACATAGAACACAACAGTTTACCCAGGTTCGGGCCGCTGCGAAGCGTAAAATCCTACTCCTGCTTTCGTGGATTGCCTCTCGTGCAGACTGGTTGATGACCTAGTACAATGTTCTTCGCCCTCCTGAGGATAGGTGGCCTTAGTGGTGTGTGGGTTTGCAAATGGAAGTCGATCGGATCCCCTTCTACGAAGCAACCTAACCTTTATTTATAGTGGCGGCCCAGGTCTTCTTCCCTCATAGTTTCGGTGGGACGGGATCCCACAATGGCCAATTTTGAAGGGGGGCATGGGAACATGCTTCCCGTGTCCAAACGTGGTCTTCGCGTGCAAAGTAGGTGCCATCGATGTAGGGGATGGCTCAAGGATGACGTCCGTCCTGCCGGCGGGCGGCCATGGTCTTGTTACACTAGAATGGAAACCTTTGAAAGATTCCTTGGGAACCTGCGTTTGTCCTTGCTCGCTTTGCACCGAAGGGGAAACTTCTCCGCTCTGTTGTCTACTACTCGCCTGTCCTTCCCTTGCGTCACCCTTGACTCCTGAGGCCGGGCCTCGCCCCAGAATGTATGCCGCTTTGGAGGGGTCCTGAGGAGGCCCCATGCGGGTCTTGATGCTGCTCGTCCTTGCGAGGCTTGGTCCCTCGCGAGGGCCTTGTCTTGAGTGATGCCAGTCCCATTGGTTTTAGGTCAATGAAGTGGGCCAGCCATGGGGCACAGGCAGACAGGTCTGAGTGCCCCCATTCCCAGAACACCGACACAAGTAGATGATGGGTTGCAAGAGTGACAGAAGCTGAAACCCTAGTTTATGTGTTACTTTATAAGGGACTCATTTGGATCCACATGTCTCATGCTATGGTTAGATTTATCTTTATTCTTCTTTCATAGTTGCAGATGCTTTCGAGAGGGGGTAATCATAAATGTTTTTTATTGTTCAAGTAAGAACTGCACCTTAGCACCAATCCACCCACATATCAATTTATTAAAGTAAAAAGCGCGAATCAACTCAACATGCTGAACATGACTAGGTAGAAATTCCCATGTGTCCTCGAGAGCGTTTGCCTCATATAAGAGTAATTTTCGGCCTGTATTTTCCTACAAAAAGGATTTGGCTATCTTACTGCTTACTTGTTAGTATTGTTACTGGTTAGTTTTTATGAATTATCTTGGTAAAAAACTATCTATCACTTTTACTTATAGTACTTGCAGAGAATACCTTGCTAAAAACTGCTTATCATTTCCTTCTGCTCCTCCTTCGCTTCGACACTCTTACTTATCAAAAGCATTATGTTGATCCCCTATACTTGTGGATCAAAAAGACTCTTGTCTCGCGCCGTTGCCGGGTATTGAAGCGCCTTTGGTAAGTGGAAATTGGTAAGGAAAAAAATTCGGTACATGCTGAAATTTACTATTGCTTGTCACTATGGACGGTCACCCTTTGAATGGCTTGTTTGGGGCATCTTCGCCTCGAAAGGAAGTTGAAAAAGTTGCTCCTCAAGCTACTGAACCTACTGAAAATATTTTTATGAGACTCCATTCGGTATGATAGAGAAACTATCTTATGACGGTACAACTCATCCTAATTACCACTTAATGTGTGTTGATGAGGTTTGTGGATTATTTAAGCTTGCAAGTTTGTCTCGAGCCAATGTTCAGAATAAAGTTTTCCCTTTATCTTTGGAGGGAAAATAATTGATTTGTTACAAGCTATTCGATGATATTGGATCATGGGACTGGAATCGCTTGAAGTTGGAATTACATCAGAAGTTTTATCCTATGCATATAGTTCATCGTGATCGGAATTTTATTTATAATTGTTGTCCTCGTGAAGGAGAAAGCATCTCTCAAGCTTGGGGGAGGCTTAAATATATGATGCACACCTTTACCTATCAGGAGCTCTCTAGAAAAATGATTATACAAAATTATTATGCTCGACTTTCTCATAATGATCAAGTACAACTCGATTCTTCTTCTACTAGTTCTTATATGAAGAAGACTATCTAACTCAAATGGGATCTTCTGGAAAGAATTAAACGCAACTCTAAAGAATGGGAATTCGACAAAGGTAAAGAGTCAGGTATAAAGCTTAAGTTTAATTGTGTTAAATGTGTTATGGAAACCTGATACTTTTCATAAGTGTAGCAATAAATACGGGAGTTACACCGAGATAGTACCTACTTTGTGTGAATTGTACTCATGTTGATCTCCCAAAGGAGAAGTGGTTTAAATATAGTCCACCTAATGAAAAATTATTAGAGGAACCCATTAAAGTTAAAGAGAAAGCAAGTGTTTAACATGTTGATCCAGTTGTACCTACTTCTTGTACTGAGAAACTGCCTTTTCCTATTAGGATTAGGGAACATACTAAAGCTACAACTGTGGTTAATAAAACTTATGTGAGAACACCCAAACCTTCTGAACAAATAAATGTGGAGCCTAATATTGTTGTAGTTAAAGATATCTTTGTTGATAATATTCATGGGCATGTTATTTTGTTTTGTAGTGAAGCTCCTAGAATTGCAAAGCCTGTTAGAAACGAGTAGGACAAGTTAGATAAAAACAAACGAGTTCTTGGCCTGCCTTTTGTTTCTATTAATATTAGATATCATTGTTATCATGGTTTATCTGGCATGGGTGCTAGTATTAGTGTTATACCTTTTACCTTATATAAAGAAATTACGAATGATATAGCGCCGTCTCAGATTGAAGATATTGATATCACTATTAAAATTGCAAACCGAGATACTATCTCGCCGCTAGGGATTGTTAAAGATGTTGAAGTCTTGTGTGAAAAAGTCAAGTACCCCACTGACTTCCTAGTACTTGGTTCTAAACAAGATAACTTCTGTCCCATTATATTCGGTAGATCTTTCTTGAATATTGTTAATGCTGAAATTAATTATGTCAGAGAGAAAGTTAAAGTAAGCTTTGGTAATGAGTCTCATTAATTTAGTTTCTCTAAATTTTGTAGACAACCACTTGAGAAGGAGTTATCTAGTAAATATGAAATTATTGGTCTTGCTTCTATTGTTGTGACTCCTAAAGATCCTTTAGAACAATATTTGTTAGACCATGAGAATCACATGCATATGAATGAAAGAAATGAGATAGATGATATATTCCTTAGAAAAGCACCTATCCTCAGACACAACTTGCGTGTTGATATCTTAGGTGAACCTCCTCCACCAAAAGGAGATCATGTGTTTGACTTAAAGACATTAACTTATACTTTACAATATGCTTATCTTCATGAAAAAAAGATATATCCTGTTATTATTAGTGCCAACCTTTCAGAGCATGAAGAAAAGTGGTTACACAAAACTCTGAAGGAGCACAAGGCTGCTATTGTATATACTCTTTATGATCTTAACGGCGTAAGCCCCACTCTATGTGAGCACAAGATTAATATGGAACCGGATGCTAAACCTGTTGTTGATCACCAACACCGCTTATGTCCTAAGATGAACGAAATGGTAGGAACTGAAATACTAAAGCTTCTGGAGGCAGGTATAATCTATCCTATTGCTGATAGTACATGGGTAAGTCATGTCTATTGTGTTCCTAAGAAAAGAGGTATAATTGTTATTCCTAATGATAAAAATGAACTTATTTCTCAAAGGATACTAACTGGTTATAGGATGAGAATTAATTTCAGGAAATTGAATAGAGCTACTAGGAAAGATCATGACCCCTTCCCGTTTGTTGATCAAATGTTAGAAAGTTTATCTAAGTAGACAGACTTTTATTTTCTTGATGGATATTCTGGTTTCTCTCAAATACGTGTGTCAAAAGGGGACCAAGAGAAAATTACTTTCACATGAGTTTTTGGAACCTATGCTTATAGATGTATGCCTTTTGGTTTACGAAATGCACTTGCTACCTTTCAAAGATGCATGACTGCTATATTCTGTGACTTTTGTGAAAAGATTGTTGAGGTTTTCATGGATGATTTCTCCATTTGTAGGACTTCTTATGATGATTGCTTGAGCAACCTTGATCAAGTTTTGGGAGATGTGAAGAAACTAATCTTGTCTTGAGTTGGGAGAAGTGCCACTTTATGGTGAATGAAGGTATAGTACTCCACCGTACGATTTCTGAATGAGGTATCGAGTAGGCAAAGCTAAAGTTGATGCGATTGAGAAAATGTCTTGTCCAAAACATAGGAAAGGTATAAGAAGCTTCCTTGGTCATCCTAGTTTTTATAGGCATTTCATTAAAGTTTTATCAAATATTTCTAAGCCACTAACTAATCTTATCCAAAAATATATTCCTTTTGTTTTTTATGATGATTGTGTAGAAGACTTTGAAATACTTAAGAAAGCCTTGATTTCCGCATCTATTGTCCAACACCCGATTGGAATCTATCATTTTAAAGTATGTATGATGCTAGTGATTATGGTGTTGACGCTGTTCTAGGGAAAAGAGCAGCCAAGAAATTGAATGTTATTCATTATGCTAGTAAGACCCTACACGATGCTCAAAGAAATTATGCTACCACTGAGAAGGAATTTTTAGAAGTCGTGTTTGCATGTGATAAGTTTAGACCTTACATTGTTGATTCTAAAGTTACTATTCACACAAATCATGCTGCTATAGAATACATTATGGAAAGGAAAGATGCTAAAACTAGACTTATTAGGTGGGTGCTTTTACTTCAAGAGTTTGACTTGCATATCGTAGATAGAAAGGGAGGTTGAAACCCTGTAGCAGATAACATCTCTAGGATGGAAAATGTTCTTCATGACCAACTTCCTATTGATGATGATTTTCCTGATGAGCAACTTTCTGCTATAAATACTTCACGTAGTACTCCTTGCTATGCCATTTATCTTAACTATATTATCGACAAACATATACCACCTAATTACACCTATCAAGAAAAGAAAAAAATCTTTATGATTTGCGACATTACTTTGGATGACCCACATCTTTATAAAGAAAGAGTGGATGGTGTTATTAGACATTGTGCGCTTGAGCATGAACAGGGACAGATCCTATGGAAGTGCCACTCTAAAGCTTATGGAGGACACCATGCTGGTGGCAGAACTACATACAAGGTATTACAATCCCGTTTTTAATGGCCTAATCCTTTTAAAGATGCTCCTAAGTATGTCCTTTCCTGTGATGAATGCCAAAGAATTGGTAAGGTTGGTAGACGTCAGTGAATGCCTATGAATTAATCACTTGCTATTGAACCATTTGATGTTTGGGGCTTTGATTATATGTGACCTTTTCCTTCTTCTAATGGGTATACTCATATTTTACTTTCTCTTGATTCCATTACTAAGTGGGTAGAAGATATTCCAACTAGTAGTGTTGATCATAAAATTTCTTTTAAAATGCTTAAAGACTTTATCTTTCCAAGGTTTGGAGTCCCTAGATGACTCATGGTGGTTCTAATTTTATTCATGGTGCTTTCCGTACACTGCTAGCTAAATATAATGTTAACCGTAGGATTGCATCACCTTATCATCCTCAGTCTAGTGGCCAAGTAGAACTGAGCAATTGAGAAATGAAATTAATTTTGCAAAAACAGTTAATAGATCTAGAAATAATTGGTCTAAGAAATTGTATGTTGCTTTATGGGCTTATAGAACTCCTTATTAAAATCCCATGGGAATGTCCCCCTATAAAATGGTCTATGGAAAAGCTTGTCATTTACCTCTTGAGTTAGAACTTAAAGCTTTTTGGGCAATTAAAGAACTCAACTATGAGTTTAAACTTGCTGGTGAAAAGAGGCTATTTGATATTAGTTCATTTGATGAATGGAGGACACAAGCTTATGAAAATGCCAAGTTGTTTAAAGAAAAATTTAAAAGATGGCATGGCAAGAGAATGTAAAAATGGGAATTCAATGTAGGAGACCTAGTTCTTTTGCACAATTATCGTTTCAGATTTTTTGCAGGTAAGCTACTCTCCAAATGGGAAGGCCCTTATGTCGTCAAGGAGGTATATTGCTCCAGTACTATAAAGATTAACAACTTCGAAGGCAAAAACCCGAGAGTGGTAAATGGGCAAAGAATTAGACACTATATCTAAGGTATGCCCCTTAATGTCGAAACTAACATTATCCAAGTTATAACTCCCGAAGAACAGATAATAGGGACCTTCCGGAGCACCCCGGAACGCTTAAAAAGGGTAGGCCTATGATATAGTTAGTAAACCGACTCCAAAAATTCCAAAAATATATTTTCCGTTGGTTTTGGTTTTCAGAAAAATTAGAAAAATACGGATTCAAGGGGACCCACGAGGGGAACACGAGCCAATGAGGGCCGGCCACCCCCCTGGGCGCACCGTGTTGCCTCGTGGGGCCCTCGTGTGCCTCCCATAATCCGTTTTCTTTGTGAACGTTGTTGACACATGATTTTGGCATGGTGCAAAATACAATCAATATAGACTCGAATGAAAAGGTGTTCAAAATGAAAAGGTTTTACAATGTCGAATGGAACAATTTTGATGTCTAGCCCATCTTTGTCCAATATCATCTTAAAGGACGAAAGTGTGTTCGAGATGCCAGAATTTGACTTCTCGAGTGATGTCCGGCAATTTACACCTCGAAGCCGACCTCGAATGAGTAATGTCTCTACATGGATTGTCTTCATCTCATTGAAGCGGTTGAATTTGGTATATATCATACCAATCCAAGTTCATATGCAGAAGTTACAGCCGATAAGGACTGGCCCAAACCAAGATCAAAATATTACGCTTGACATCAGACACATGTTGATAAGTATCTGGTATAATGCATGAGCAATTTGGCCCTCAAGATGACCTCTAATGGAAAAACATAAAACAGGAAAAAGCTTCGAAACATAGGGCCGATCTATTTTCCATATATTTTGTCTCAATCCAAGTTAGTATGCAACCTGGAGGGACAAAACAAGATCAGGCTAATGTTTCAGTCTGGAATCCGAGTGAAAAGTTTGCGGGCCCAGTCAAGGTTGCCAGCCGAGTGAGAAAATGTTCAAAGAATAAAAAGCTTGTTGTCTAGGTAAAATCCTATTATTAGGATCTAGAAATATGATCATGTGATCCGAGTGAACGATCTTAATATCCGATTGAAAAGGTTTGAACCCGAGTGACGTTGCCCAATATCCAATCGAAAGTTGAAAGATAGGTACAAAATGTTATCTAGATGTCTTTATATGGAAAAAAATTTAACACGAAAGTTGTGCATATCATCAAGGTGGTTAACTTTTCTTTTGGATTCATCATCGTCTGAGATGGTATGTAGCCTATTGAAACAACATATGATTCGAACAGTAGAGTCAGCCGTGTGGCTGTATCTGATTGGGAGTTTAAGATGACCTCGTGGATTCTTCAATATTGCCTAATTTGGAAAATTAATCCACAGAATAATTATTTGTATCGTTGATCCGGTCAATTTGATATATAAACCGTCTCAACCGGCGATCATATGCAGATTCTATGTCCCGCGCAAGGAGCAAGACAAAAGTTTGGTCTAGATTCGGGTGAATTCGAGTTATACTAGAATTAGGACTCTAGGACGTGATTTGGTGTAATATTATTGTAAGGAAAGCCTAGATGAATCCTTTGCTTCTAATGGATGTCCAGATGCCCCTTATATATATTGGAGGTGATGGCCGATTGAAACAACAGACAATCGAAACATCAATGTACTACTTTTTCATCTACGTTTTGTCTCTCCATCATTTTTATCTCTCGTTCTTTACTATTCCTTGAGTTAAAGAGCTAAGAATACCGAGGCTCTAGGGGCGAGCGAATTGACCTAGGGAAGCCCATAGCCGTCACACTCCCTGACGGGGTACCTCCCGGGCGTGTGGGGCTTCGGGTCTTCAAAAGCATCTGCCGACTGTCTTGTGTATCACACTGTCGGTCGGATCTCCTTCGATGTTACCTGCGGTGCATCACCCCCGACATCGAGGGTACGCATGACATGTTCGTGTGTCAACAAACTTTTTGGCGACTCCTCTAGGGACTAAAGATCAACCATCATCATCAACCATCATGTTTGATCTTCCCAACCCATCTAACGAAGACTGCGATAACATCATTAAGCCCAAGCTTGATGAACTATTGGCCGATCATCGTCAAGCTTATGAGGAGTACAAGAAGGCGCATGAAGAGAAGGAGATGCCGGACTTCCTTACAAAATTCAAGAAGGGTCACCAAGGCAATATCACTCCGATTGGATAAATGAAGTTCCCCCCTCTTCGAGCCGAGCAGGTTAAACCACCTGTGAGTACTACCTTTTCTCCAAAGCAATGTGTTGAGATTCAGAGTCGTATTGCCGATGGTAACAATAGGTCTATCAATCTTTTTTAGAAAATATTAATGCTCAGACAAATATGCCGCAATCATCTAATCACAATGTTGGCGTGCCGACTTGTGTAGGAAAACCTAATATGTCTTTACCTATTGCATCGACACCTACCATGCCGATAAATTATTATCCTGCTCAAACATACCAGATTGTGGCTGCACCCATTAGTCCAATCATGAGCATACCAAGTTCGGTGGCAACACAGAACCAAGCGTTACCTGTAGGTGCAAACATTGCTAGACCATTGTTGAATTATAGTTTGACATATATACCATAGTTCCTACCTGCCGCTAGTAATCCTACTCCTCCTATGCCACTGCGGCAATCCTCATCATCCACTACGGACGATGCTTTAGATAATTTCAGAGAGGAGATGGCTAAGATGCTTCGGGGAAACATTGGTGTTGATTTACCAAGGAATCATATTTATCAAAAACCGTATCCCGAGTACTTCGACGCAATCCAATGCCCTCGAGGATATAAAATTCCAGATTTTGTTAATTTTAACCTAGAGGGCACAAAAACCACATGGGAGCGTGTCCATAAATACTTAGCTCAGTTAGGCGAAGCAGTTTCACTAAATGAATTGAAATTGCCTTTATTTCCTTTTTCCTTAACTGGTACTGCATTTTCATGGTTTTCTTCATTACCACATGGTTCTATCCGTGTGTGGTCGCAACTAGAACATGAATTTCATGATCACTTTTATAGCGTAGACAATGAACTTAAGTTATCACATCTTACATCGGTTAAGCAGAAGCATGATTAATCGGTCTCCGAATACATCAAGAGATGTAGAGATACAAAAAACCGGTGTTATAGTTTGGTGATAACCGAGAAAGACTTGGCAGATCTCGTGCTTAATGGTCTGAAAACTCACATAAGAGAAAAGATAGAAGGCCATGAATTTTTAAGTATCAACCAAGTCTTGCAAAGACCTTTGGCTTAGAAAAGCCGAAGTAAAGATCTTGAAGAAGTACATAGATATAAAACCGATCGTCCAAAGATGAATATGAAAGAATATGATAGTGATCACTCGGACGATGAGGGTGATAATTATGCTACAGAATTTGTTTGGTGATTAAAGGCCAAACCATTTACTTGCAATGATCTGAAATCGATTCATAAGAATCGTGATTAAGAGATGAAGTTTACCTTTAACATTGCGAAGTATGATAAAATATTTGATGCTTTGTTGCAAGCTAAGATTATCAGAATTTTCCATACTTTGCCATCGTTTGAAGAGTTGAAACAACGTGCTTATTACAAGTATCATAATTCGTTTTCTCATGCTACTAACAATTGCAATGTTTTTTATGACACATACAATCGGCCGTTAAAGACGGACGATTGAAATTTTTTGAGATGCAAGTTGATAAACAACCCTTTCCGATGAACTCCGTGGATATGCAGGGGAAGAAACTACTCATTCGGCCGGAGGTAGCCGAATTTGCTAATAAGTCCAATGTTGTCATATGTGAGCCCAGGAAAAGCAAGAAGGGTGACAAGATCTTGGGGAGACACGTTGTGCTTGACAAACAGCCTGGTGGCAAGGAGGTGATTAAGATCACCATCAAGAATCCTACACTCAGAGGGCAACCACAACCACAAGATAGCACTCATGTCAAGTTTCTTAAGCCCAAGGGTCCAGAAGTTGGCAAGTGGAAGATGAATGAAGGCTAGGTACATCGTAAGCGGATCAAGCCAAATTTTGACATGTTGGTGTCCAAGTATGCCAATCAATCGGCTGGTTCAGGCTCTAACAGGTCAACAAACTTGAAGCGACCAAAGTCAGCATCATCTGATACATTCAGTCGATATATAGAGCCAACAGGATGAATGGCACCGTTTCCAGATAGGCGGCGGCAATCTGTTTGGAATGAACTTGACTACCCATATAAAGGCCGACTGAACATTGGTGCTTATCAGTCGGCTGGCCAAAATATGCGGCCGAATGGTAAATATCCGAGTGTAAGATTCTACCCGGGTACAAACTATCTGAATGAGAGAATGCGGGCGAGTCGATTCTATCCTAGTAAAAAGGTGCGCCCAAGTGAAGATTTCATACGTCAGGAAAATAAAAAAGAATGGTGTGTTAAGTCGCCAAGTGCTATAGCAATTGAATCAGGAAAAGGCAAGGAAAAATCCAATGCCGACTCACTCATCTTGGATGACAAAACATTCACCATACAACTATTGACTGTGCATAGCAACCTGGCTAAGCTGATATTAGCTATAGCACCAAAGCACTCGGCTAATGATCATGAGGAAAGCACTAGCCAAGCAAAGCCACGATATCCTAAATAGACTTAGCCGAATTGGTATCCTCCAGGTCTAACAAAAACACGAAGGAGAAAACTATAGAGGTTATGGAATCAAGAGATGGCAGAACATGAGGCCGACAAGGAAAGAGATAAATTGTTCAATCCACGGTGCCTACAAACAAGTGTGGAATCCTAAACAAATACAATATGCAGCG
Source organism: Hordeum vulgare subsp. vulgare (assembly GCF_904849725.1). Taxonomy (NCBI): domain Eukaryota; kingdom Viridiplantae; phylum Streptophyta; class Magnoliopsida; order Poales; family Poaceae; genus Hordeum; species Hordeum vulgare. The sequence goes on along the minus strand of NC_058519.1, from coordinate 273,957,760 downwards.
TCTTTTACATCTATTACAGCAGCACCTCCACCATCAAAAGAGGACGATGTAGTCATGATATAATATCCATCACCTATTACTTGCTCTTCACTTGAACAGGTTTCAGATTCCATGGACACGCCCGGGGAGGAAGATGATATCTTGGACTATGAGCCTATACCAGTTCATGAAGTTATGGATATCAATATGGTGTGTTATTTACCCACTGAATTTTGTGTTGTGGATGAAGAAGGGGAGGTGGCTCGGCTAGATTTTGCCCCTAAAATGCAATATTCGAGAAACCAAAAGAATTGGTGACATACTTGAAACCGTTGTATCTCAGAGGTCACATTAATGCATAACCACTCACTCAAATGCTTATTGATGGTGGTGTTGTGATGAATCTTATGCCCTATTCGATCTTCAAAAAATTGGGCTTGCAAGATGAAGAGTTAATAAAGACCAATATGGTGCTTAATGGATTTGAAGGCAAAGAGAAAACTGAAGCCAAAGGTGTGATGTATGTAGAGATTACAATCGGAAGAAAAACTTTGGCTACTGCATTCTTTGTCGTTGAGGTGCAAGGTAATTACAATGTGATTTTAGGCCGCGATTAGGTTCATGCAAACCATTGTGTGCCATCTACTATGGAACTATTTCTAATCTAGTGGGTTGATAAAGAAGTGGAAGTCGTTCATGCGGATAACTCGGCTTGTGTTGCTTTGGCCGAGACATTGCTAGATTGGCAACATCCCAATGCTATTTGCTTGATGGGGCGTGACTTATCAGAGTTTCATTTTCTTAGCATGACCAAGAATGGTTCTGTGCCTGTTTCTTTAAAGCCGGTTCGTGGAAATCAACTCCAAAGCATAATGAATTTAAATGGATCCTAATTCGGAGTGGTTACAAAAGCGACTTGCAAAATATCGGTCCAATAAGAATGATATGTATGAGTCTATAGACGAGTTATGTGATATGGAAAAACTTGCAAAAGGTTTCACATCGGCCGACCCATTAGAAGAGGTAGATATAGGAGATGGTTCAATTCCTAGGCCGACATTTGTAAACAATAATTTAAGAACCGATCATAAAGTTAAGTTGATCGAGTTGTTGAAATAATATGTTTGCCTCTTTGTAGGGGAATATCATGAGATGTCAGGTTTAAGCTGAGAGCTAGTGGAGCATCGGTTGCCTATAAAGGATGGTTTTAGAACTTACAAGCAATCAACCAGAAAGTTTAATCCAAAACCATATGATCAAATCAAGGATGAGATTGGTCGTTTGCTTAAAGCTAATTTTATTAGACCTTGCAGGTATGCTGAGTGGATTTATAACATTGTACGAGTGGTGAGAAAAGGCTCCAGCAAGTTCAGAGTGTGCATTGATTTCATAGATTTGAATAGAGCTAAACCCAACGATGAGTATCCGATGCCCATAGCTGATATGCTTATTAATTATGCTTCTGGACATCAGGTCATTAGTTTTCATGATGGTAATGAGGGGTATAACTAGATTTTTATGGACGAAGAGGACATGTCCAAAATAGCTTTCCGATGCCCTGGGTTTCTTCGTTTATTTGAGTGGACGGTGATGAACTTTGGATTAAAGAATGTTGGCGCCACGTATCAAATAGCAATGAATATAGTTTTTTATGATTTACTTAGTGTTATACTTCATTTCTATATTGATGATATTGTTATCAAATCGGATACTTTGAATCTCATCTAGCCGATTTGCGTTTAGCCTTTGAAAGAATGAACAATATGGATTGAAGATGAATCCTTTGAAATGTGCATTCGACGTGTCAGCTGGACAATTTTTTGGGTTTCATCATTCATGAAAATGGTGTAGATATTGACACCAAAAAGATATACAAAAAGTGGAGGCTCCAACGTGCAAGAGCGATATGCAAAAATTCTTTAGCCAAGTGAACTATTTAAGGAGATTCATAGCCAACTTGTAAGGGAAAGTTAATGTATTCACTCAGATCCTTAGGTTAAAGAATGAGCCAATCTTACTTGGGGGCTAAGCAGCAAGAAGCATTTGATATGGTCAAGAATTATTTGTGCACTCCTGCGGTGATGAAAGCACATAAGCATAGGGATCCATTTAAGCTTTACATTGCAGTAAAGGAAGGTGTTATTGGCGTTGTTTTGACTCAAGAGACCGAAGGACAAGAGCATGCTATTACATATTTGAGCCGACTTTTATTGGACGCTTAGACAAGGTACACATTTATTGAAAAAATATGCCTTTGTTTATATTATGCTTTCACAAAACTGAGACATTACGTAGTGCCGAGTGCTTGCATAGTAGCTTGTCAGACCGATGTCATTAAGTACATGTTGCATACACCAATTCTTAGTGGTAGAATTGGCAAATAGGCTTATGCTTTCATTGAATATGATTTGGCATATGAATCTCTGAAATCCATGAAAGCCAAATAGTTGCTAATTTCACTGTTGAGCATTGGATTAATGGCAAGCACAATGTTGATATGAACATTGTCTCGGTAGTACCGTGGAGATTATATTTTGATGGTTCAGTTTGTAGCAATGGCCAAGGTGTTGGTATTGTTTATATATCTCATCATGGTGATATTTTTGAAGCCTCGTGTTGCTTAGAATATTTTTAAACAAATAATTCAAGCCAATATGAAACATTGTTATTCGGCCTAGAGATGTTACTCGCTATAAGTGCTACACATGTTGAGGCTTTTGGTCATTTGTTATTAGTGGTACAAAAAATATCCGGAATTTTTGAATGTTTTGTCGAATCACTTAATATTTATCTTGATAAATCTCTAGATATAATTTATTCCTTGTATTGTTTTAGCATTGCTCATATAGCTAGACATGACAATTGGAGAGTGAATGATTTGGCACAACAAGCATCCAGCTATCATGTTGATCATGGCATGTTTCATATTTCTCAAAAGCCGATGTCTAGCTTTTCCAATATAAGAGAGGCTGAACCAGAACATGCAACTTCGGCCACTAACAAAAAATCTAGTACATGTGAAAATCTAGACTGAAGGAAGCCCATTGTTTATTACTAGCGCCATCTGAGTGAAAGGGTGCACAAGGCTGTGTGGCGTGTGGCTTTCAAATATGTGATGAGGGATGATTACCTTTATTGCCGAACAATTGATGATGTTATTTTGAAGTGCTTGGACGAATACCAAGCTATAATGGCTATGGGATAGGTGCATGAAGGTATTTATGGAACTCATCAGTCGGCTCCCAAGCTGAAGTGGTTGTTGAGACGTGCTGGGTTTTATTGGCCGACGATGATTAATGATTGCTTCTCATATTATAAAGGATGTGAAGCCTGTCAAAATTTTGGTGATATTCAATTGGCTCCTGCTTCCATGTTACATCCTATTGTCAAACTGTGGCCCTTTAGAGGATGAGGTTTAGATTTCATTGGAGAAATTCACCCGTCTTCTTTAAAGGGGCATCAATTCGTATTGGTGGCAACCGATTACTTCACTAAATTGTCTAAAGTGGTACCTCTCAAGAAAATGACACATATGGAGGTAATTGAATTCATAACCGAAAACATTATTCATAGATTCGGCATTCCGTAAACATTAACTACATATCAAGGTTCATCTTTCATGTCACATCAAGTTAGAGAATTTGCCGAACTTATAAGATAAAGTTGCTCAATTCCTGTCCGTATCATGCACAAGCTAATGGACAAGTTGAGTTTTACAATAAAATATCAATCAAGCTCATTAAAAAGAAGATCGAGGATAATCCAAGGAGATGGCATGAGCTTCTATCTGAGGCTTTGTGGGAACATAGAATATCAAAGCATGGTGCTACAAAAGCAACTCCTTATGAGCTGGTATATGGACAAGAAGCCGTTTTAGTAGTGGCAGTGAATTCAAATGCTTTCTGAATAGCCAAACAAAATGATTTATCATCCGTGGACTTTTATAACTTAATGATGGACAATATTGATGAAGTTGCTGATAAACATTTGACTTCTTTAAAGTCCATAGAAATAGACAAGTTAAGAGTGGCAAGAGCTTATAACAAAAAGGTCAAATTGAAGATTTTTCAAGTTGGTGATATCGTGTGGAAAGTGATCTTGCCGATTGGTTCAAGAGATAAAAAATTCGGGAAGTGGCCTCCAAATTGGGAAGGTCCTTTTAAGATTTCAAGAGTAGTTCCTTAAAACTCATATTAGGGGGAATCAATTCAAGGGACAATGCTAGCTCAAGCTCTCAAAGGAAAGTATGTGAAAAAATACCACCCGAGTGTGTGGCAAGAAGCTTAAGTAAGCAATGGCTGATATACGATTATCACACTTAGCATAAAACATGACCGATATATGATTATCGCCTTGAGAATAATAAATGACCGATGGAGTGTTGGCATCGTCCTTAGAACAAATGCATTGTAGATTATTTTTCGACATATAATATTTGCCGAAAAACAGGGGGGCATGGGTTGGCACCTCATTTTTCCATGGTGCAAAATTCAATTAAGATAGCCTCGAATGAAAAGGTGTTCAAAATGAAAAGGTTTTACAATGCCGAATGGAACAATTTAGATGTTTGGGCCATCATTGTCCAATATCATCTTAAAGGCCGAAAGTGTGTGATGCCAGAATTTAACTTCCCAAGTGATGTTCGGGCAATTACACCTCAAAGACGACCTCGGATGAGTAATTTCTCTACATTGATTGTCTTCGTCTGATTGAAGCGATCGATTTTGATACATATATCATCCCAGTCCGAGTTCATATGCAGAAGTTAGAGTCTATAAGGACTGGCTTGAACCAATATCAAAATATTACGCTTGACATCACACATATGTTTATAAGTGTATGATATAGTGCATGAGCAATTAGACCCTCAAGATGACCTCTAATGGAAAACTTACAACACAAAAAACCTTCGACACATCAATCATATAAATTTTGATATATATTTCGTCTCAATCCAGAGACATGGTGAGCGCTCCAAGATCCTCCTCGCTCCCTCATGGCCCTTTCCCATGTAACTGGGAAATCTGTTACATTTCCCATGTTCGTTTGCGTCACCTAAGGGGCAGTGATATCTTCCTTCCTTAGATGTGGCGCCTTCCCCATTTCGGATTAACTTCCAAAAACGGTGAAGCCTTCGCGGAGAAATTCCCTACTACCCATAAGGAAGAGAGGCATGGTTTGTCCCCTTCCTGTTACGAGGCTTGGGCTTTCCTTTTCACCCCTTCCTAAGGGGTTTATTAGAATTTTGCGGGATTCAACTCCACCACCTCACCCCGGATCTATTCTTCACATCTCAGTCTTCGCTGCCCTTTGTGGGGTGTTTCTGGGTTGTGAAGCCCATTTTGAGCTTTGGAGGAAGTTTTTCTGCCTCGTCCCTCGTAGTCAAGGAGGGATAATTTGTGAAGTAGGCGGAGCCGAATTGTGGTGTATAATTGGGACGTGCTTTCCTGTAGGGACCCAGAAGAAAGCCTCTAAAGAGTGTACCTCCGAGTGGTTCTATATTGAAGACGTCCCTTTATTTGACCCAGTTTAGAGGGGTCTGCCCGAATTCTCAACTATTCCCCTAAAGAATAAGTTCAACTGGCGCCCAAAGAGTCCTTCCCATGAAGATAGTTTGGAAGTGAAACAGTTGGTTGCCAAGGTGAGACTGTTATCACACCACAAGCTAACCATCATCGACATGATCACCATAGTTATTAATCGATATGTCCAGCCTCTTCAACAAAGATCCCATCCTTTGTGGCATTACAGTGGTTTAAGTTCCTCGACACGATACAAATGGCAAGGTCCCGCCAACCAGGCAGGGATGGCTGCTATATTGGCCCACAAAGGAAAAAAAAGAGGTCATCCATATGAGCACCAAGGAAGGCTACTCGAATCAACCATTGAATGGGTGAGTATAATTCTATTCTCATAATTTTGATTTTTATAGTAATTTTGGTTAATTGAACCTTCGGAATTGTCCGACAGGAATGCACACGCTGGATCTAGAAAGTTAAGTGTCCTCCTCCGCAACGAGAGAATTATGCTCACAATGATGATCCGAGTTTCCAAGACCATCCAGATACGTCAATCATATTTGAGGACGGGGTCTTTTTCCACGCGAGAATTGATGGCTCTGAGTTTGCTCTTACAGCCGATCACCCTGGGATACTCCCTTCCTGTGGGGACCTCGACTCATAAGTCATGATCACCGAATGTACGTGCATAGTGATCCGAGAGATCAATGCTCACTGAACACACACAAACTGAATAACAAGAGCCTTACATCCTTTACGTACCGTTTTTTATCAAATATGGACTTTGTGGACAAGTCTTCATATAATTACAGCAGAAAACTTCAACGATAGCATGAACTCATGACATCTGCCTTAACACTACACACATTCTGACTCGAAAGTGTCCTAGCTGCCACGTACGTTGCCAAGGTAATCTTCATCATATCCTTCCTGGCCAATAAAATAACCAGTGTCAAGCCAATGAGTACTCTGATTGTACTCACAAGCTACCCATGTTTGGAACAAGGCAATCACAATGCATCATATAACACTAAGTAGGTAAATTGCGGAAAGCTAATTTTTAGTGCGATGATATGTTAAAATCAACTTGCAAAGCATGCATCAACAGGTTGCACATATCCATACGAACAAATTACAAATATCATCATAAGTAGGGAGTTTAACATCTCATGTTTGTTCATTATGTCAAGATATTAGACTTAGCTAGGGTATCATATTTCTCACGCACGCACACACCATGTGTGTGAAAACATCAGACGTAGTTCAAGCAGCACCACCCAATTGTCCTTGACTGTGGACATGGTTATTCGAATAGTTTTACACTCTACAGAGGTTGCGCGTTGTACTCACAAGACTCGGGAACTTCCATGTCATCCACGACTCACGGTATATTTCATACCCGAGGTAAGCATCGGAACAACGTCTTTCCCCCGGCGACACTAAACAAAGAGTCCACTCGTTGGTATATGGGCCTCATGACGTACATCATAGGAGACTCGCTCCAGATCATACCATCCAAGAGGGGATTGAACGGCGCGATTGGTGTCTGTAAAAACAGCCCATGGTCTCCCTACTTGGCACGACCCCGTATCGCGAGTGACCATGCCACTCCCACCACTAGTAATGCGGGATACGTGCTAGCATCAACTAATGTAATCAACAAATCCCCATCCCATAAATGGTTATCATGGTCGCACATGTAAGGTTGGGATGATCGAAAAATCTTAAATATATCCATTTTCGAAAACACACACACACACACACAAAGAACTTGTCTTGGTGCACCACTTCTTTCTTCCTAATCTCAACACCATTTCTCTCGGGAATTAGTGGCACCTGAGGGGTTTTCTAAAATTCCATGGAATCATTTTCTCATCTGTCACCATGCATATTCCCATCCCACTTGCGTAGCAACTACTTTAGCATTCTAGCTACTTCCCACCCGCACAACCCTCATAGGAAGGTACGGTCATGCTCAGTGCAAGTATCAACGAGCAATTGTCGGAGGCACCCCATCAAGGTGGTCACGGATTCAATCATGATTCAAATGCCATGGAGTGAAGTACTATATGACATGCATGAAATGGTTTCAAGAGATGGTCAAGGGGCTGCTTGCCTGGTTCAGCAAAGTCTTCGAGGAGTTCACAAGCTTTTGAGTTCACAACCATAATAAGCCACACAACAAGAAATAAAATAAAAGTGCTCTATAAATAGGAGTTTTATTTTTCTTGGAGACCTCTAGTCACAAGAGACTTACGTAAAGTGGTACAACTTGAGTTGGATCAATGATGCCTTTTGGAATCGTGGAAATGGAGGCATTGTTGTCCCCATAAGAAGTCTAGAGAGAATATTTTCTGAAAATGAGTGGAGGCACCCATTAAATAGGGCATGATATTAGAAACATTCACCAAGTGGTTTCAGTGGATTTGGAGTTGGGATGAACATTCTAGGGATTTCTAATATGAAATAAATGGTAATGGAAGCTATTTATTGGGCCCAAGCAAAATAAAGCATGGGAAAATGTTAACCATAGCTAGAAAAGTATAGAATAATTTTAGAGTCACCTATAAATATGAATCACACCATTTAGAGTAGATTTGAATGTCCTAGGAATTTTGCAATGTGGAGTTTGAATAATTCCAATTTAAAGTTAAATTTGAACTCTACAAAAAAGCTCTCTAGAAAAATGTGCAATGCACATATTTGGATAGGTAATGATTTTAGAAACACCTAGGATTTTGAATCATTAAATTTGGTGCTTATTTGAATTGATTGTGAATTAATTCACGTGTGTCGTAAAAATCAAAGATAAAAGAAATTACCAAGCACAACCGGACTAAACCATGCCCTGGGTTTAGAATAGCTACTCGGTCAGACTATTGGCATCAACCGAGCAGGGGAAGAGGTGATGCTGAAGGCGCACCCAGGGATTACGCCTTCCCTAGGTGAATGCACCCTCCCAACGGATCCTTCCTCCACTTAATAGGGCCGGGGTCCATCCGTCAGCCTTGCCGGCCGGCCAACTGGTGGGGCCCGACGGCTGACATGGCCGTCTTCAACCTCTCACCGCGGGAGGGATAGTAGGGGGGGGGGTCCGGTCATGGTTTCCGGTGCTACAGCGCGCCGATTCTAACGGTTTGACCACTAGAGAGCTAGGTGGACCCAGATGCACCCTCCTCGGGGCTTCATTTTTGTCGTGGCGCAAGAGAACGAACGCAGTTCTGACCGAAGAGGACTCCTATGATGACGTCCATGGTACTCGATTCTCCCGCTACAAGAGGAGGAAATGGAGAGCGGGGGAAGCTCGTGGTGATGACCGTGGTTCCTTAGTGCGGCGTAGAGGATGGGAGCACCGCCGGAGAGCTCGTATTCAAGAGAGACCCGAGTCGGGCGTTGCCGGACGCAAAGGAGGAGGAGGGCATGGGAGGAAGAGGAATCAGTCCAGGGGTCTTGCGGGAGTGAGGGGAAACAAGAGAGGTGAAGAGGGAGTGCGAGGGATGCTTTATGTGGCCGAGCCAAGGTCCAGCGTGCATAGAGCTCATGTGCACGGCTCGGGTGGGCCTGCAAGGAAGAGAGATGGGCAAGGGAGAAGGGGCCGAATAGCCTACCATGACGGGGACGTCGAGGCGACCTCGAGGGAAATGATCACGCTGACCATGGTCGTCGAATGGATCGGAATGGGAGACGCTACAATCCAGGTGCACACTATAACACGCTCTAGAGCGCGTCCATTGCATGCCAAGGCATGTTTTTGGTAGGTAGGGCGCATCCACTTGTGTGTACGGAACCTAGGGGGTTGCGAACAATGTGTAAAAGACCAATGAGCCTCTCGAGGTGCCTTAGGGGAGAAGAAAACTTTATAGGGAGGTGAAATCTGCTGTTAAGAGGTGGTAAATGGGGGTTTTACCACACCAATTATTGAGCTCACGGGCTTGTATTCTTAGTGGAGATAATTGGACACCAGGAGGTGTTGTGGTAAAAACATGAAAGAAGGCGAATAGTAAAAGTGGTCAAAACAAGGCTTTTACCATTTCACCTAAAGGTGTTGGATGGTTGTTTGGGAAAGATAATTTTCTCTCCTTACTATGAAATTTACCACGAGGGAATGGTAGGTAGAAATGAGATTTATCACCAATTTTGGGATTAGATGATGGAAGTTTCCCTTGCAAACTTGATAAACCCTAGAAATGGGTAAAAATGGTTTTCTCTAGATCTATCCATGCAATTTAATTCCCACTAATTCATCACTTGGTGTGGTGGCGTTACTTAGGGATTTGAGCATGCCCAGAAAGTTTGGGATCAATTGTAGAAACTTGACAATGCAATTGTTCCCAATTCTAGAAACCAGTAGAAGTGCGTTTGAGGGGATTTCGACAAGTGGATCTGTTCTCGTTGATGCACCACTTGGTGTGAATTTATTATTAGGTTATTAGAACATGTCCAGAAAATTTAAAAATAATTGGATACACTTGGCAATGTAAAGTTGCTCAAGGTGGGGTCTGGACATAGAGGGTTTTGGAATACTTTGGTGAAAGAAAATACTTGGGATTGAGATGAAACTTGGCAAGATCATCACATATGAGATGTGTGAATTTCTATAATTTTCCTGGATTTATTTGAGAATATTTCTTATTCAAATATTTTAAATAATTGAAATACACATGAAAGGTTTTGAAGGGTTTTGCTCAATATTTTGAACATGACCATGTGCTGAAACTCTTATATATGGAAAATATATGTCCCCTCAGTTTTCCCTAAATTTTCTCAAATATTTTGGAAGCAATAAAATAATTTTCCCCTATAAAAGACCATTTCTGGCCTCAGATAAAGATATTTAAATAAAATAGGAAAATAACTTTTTAAATTAATAATTTTGTGGTTTTGGGAAGTCTTCGTCATAATAGGATCCAACTAAAGTGTTTGGGGAGAAAAATCTTCCCTAATTTGAGGACTTGTAGTACAAACCTGAATTCATGTTTTTTTAAAGTGAAATTAAATAAAAGCTTTTTGGTAGAAATAGTATTTTGTAAGAGTTGTTCTAGGTCCTATACACATGGTATGGTCATTGGGCCAAGATTTGGAGCATGGAGATGAGTCTGGAGAGAAGGAGAATTTTTGTGATTTAAATCCACACAAGGAAACAAGCAAATAGCAATGAATTCAAGCACCACAAGCACATAAAAAGTTTTAATTGGTATTAATTTTTTGAGCTATCTTAACTTAGTCTGGAGAGGCAAAACATAGGATGTGACAGACCTACTCCCCTTACAAGAATCTTGTCCCCGAGATTCCTAGGCTAGGTCTTGAAAAGTTATGGAAATCTTGGTCTTAGGTAGTGTTCATGTTCCTGTGTTGGTTCTTCTTTGATGTGACTGCTCCATTGGTCTTCAAGTTGTTGATGATTGTACTTCAGGTTCTTCTCTTGGCTTTGTTTGAGAGTGAACAGAGTTCCAGCAATATGTTGGGCTTGTCTATAGGTTAGGGGCTTGGTGAACAAGGTTCGTGGAAGGGTATGACTTGCGTGTGTAGTCCAAGGTCGGAATACGGGGAAAAACAGTTTGTTTGTGTGTTGGCCCTGAGTTTTCTCACGGGATTAGTGACATCTAGATGTCTCGTGTTAGAATAGAAGGGTCAAGGTTTGCGTGTAGCTTCCCGCCGACGGGGAAATCCTTGACTCCCTTAAAGCAGGTGATCTTTGGTCGCAGCTGGTCTTCATCCTTAACAGCGTTGTTGTGTGTCAATGTAGGCTTCTTGTTGAGATATTCTGCTTGACTACATTGCCCATGTATGTTCTTCATTTTATCTTCGGCCATTTATCTTTGTCATTGAGGGAGTCCAGGACTAAGGGGTCCTCGAATGGTTGGCCCATCTCTTAGTAACACAAGAAATGGACCGTATTATTGAAGAGCGGACTGCGTGACGACCTTGTGTTCAAGAAGGAAAGCTCTGAAGACTAGTTGTCGTACAAGTTGACTAGGCTAGATTGACGCATCTGTTCGTGAATGGAGGTCGGTGGTATGTAACCCTGGGAACCCCCGGTATCTATACAAACCAAAGGGTTTCATCTGCCTGGGCCGGTTGACTCATCTAGGGTTTTAACTCACACGATCTCGAGGTAGATCAACTCCGTAATCCTCATACACATCAATATAATTCAGCAGGATGTAGGGTTTTACCTCCTCACGAGGGTTCGAACCCGGGTAAACACCGTCTCCTTTGTCCCCTGCAACCCATCGATCCAAGGTCCAAAGCTCGGGACCCCCTACCCGAGATACGCCGGTTTTCACGCCAACATTGATGATTTCATTGAGATTTCCATTGTAGGATCGCCGGAAGGACTGATGGCCCGCAAATCATAAGCAATTGAATTTGCAACGGGGATATCTTTGTCCCCAGGCATGTTCTTATGTTCGGCAGCTTCACGTTGTGCGCTGACTCGACCAGCCGCCTCAGCCAGATCGGAGGCTTCGTCCCCTATCAGGAGACAATGTTCGGGAATCTCGAGTTTGCTGTCGTCTCCCGGGGCGGTCTTTTCCCCGCCAAGATCCCGATTTCGTCCGATGAGCTACAAAATCCAGAAGCCTTGATTTCGGGTCTCTTGCCCGGCCATGACCTCAGTCCGTTCTTTCTCGGGGAGTTCGCTTTGTGCCAGGATCCGACCTTAGCGGCCGAGCAACAAAAAAACAGCCATTGTCGAACATGGGTCCCTCACGGAATTTATGGAGGTCAACTTCGAAACCATGAAGAGATCGATCAGGACAGCATCTCCATGTTAAATGAGATGCTCGACCAGATCCAGGCACTGAAAATCGTGGACGGCTCGAACCCGACATATATTCAGACCGGTCCAGAGGCGGATTATGAGGACTTTTACGGCCCACCCACAACCCACTTGGTAGCCACCATCGAAGACTTAACCGACATGTTGGATCATGCCTCCGAGGAGTTCGATGACATGGATGATGAGGGTCATGATAGCGCTCCTATAAATACCGAGCGGTGGACTGCCACCTCCACCTACGATGTCCACATGGTGGACACACCCAACGACAACGGCGATCAAACCCCCATACAAAACGGCGATAAATCTGGAGAAAATACATCAAAGCATCAAAGGCACCGTAAACAAGCCAAGGCTAACAAGGGAAGGGGGACCATACAGGACACTGGGAGAACACAACCTCGGAGGACCATGGTAACCTCGGAGCTCCCAAGCAGCCACCCAAGAACCTGAACAAACACGAGGGCCAGCCTGATCCCGACGACCCCGACGATATAGACGATGACAACTACATCCCTCCTGAAAACGCGGAAGATAGTTTAGAGGCCAAAGACTTCATGGTTTTCGAGGACCCTAAGGGTGAGGAATGGTTCAGGCAGCAGCTCATAGCTACCACCGGCAGCCTCCAAGCGAAGCAACGACGGCTCCAAACCGAAGAAGATACCTTCAACAATAGATGGACGAAAGTACTAGCAGCCGAAGAAGGATACGACACTGACTGGCCGGATCAAAACAAAAGCTACCCATGCCGGTGTCTGTTGCCTCAGTTCGATGACTAGGCCCAAGAGCCCGTGTCCCCCAGGCGCACATAGTAAGATCAATCTGATCGCCTAGCACGAGGGCGCGACAGAGCAACCGGAGACACCGAACCTCCCCGCGGGAAGGAAAGGAACATGTGCAATTCAGGGGAAGACATGACCTATGTCATGACTTGGACAACATAATAGTTTGCAAGAGATCCATCTATGGATCTAGAAGGTACTCCCCCACTCGATGGGATGGAGATCGACCTCGGATTACCCACAATAACAGAGATCGGGTATCATACCAGGCACAACCGACAACCGATCTCTGGCACAGTATAGCCCGGGTCAGTGGCGTCGCCCACCCACTATGCTTCATAGATGAGGTCATTCAGCACCAGCCTCGAAGGGTTTAAACCCGTGAACATAGAACAATACGATGGGACTACATATCCCTTCGTGTGGATAGAAGATTTCCTTCTCCACATCCATATGGCCACAGGAGATGACTTCCATGCCATCAAGTACCTGCCTCTAAAGCTGAATGGGCCAACACGATACTAGCTAAACAACTTACCAAAAAATTCTACTCCCTCCGTCTCGGTTTATAATCCCAAAACACTAAGGCGCGATGCATTAACTTCCACCTTGTTTCTTGTTGTTTTTGACTTGAATAAAGGAATCAACTAATAAGATGTATGGGCATGTAAGTTTTTAATGACTTGAGACTAACTAGCACGACATGGAGTGGTCAATTCATTGCATGTAATGGTATTAATTAGCAAGTTAACATTAATTTCTCTTGTTTTCCTCTTCGTCTTGGTTGCGGTGCACAACCTAAGGTGACTTTTAAACCGAGATGGAGGGAGTATCGGAAGTTGGGAAGAGCTTGAAGAAGCCTTCCTGTCTAATTTTCAAGGAACCTAGGTCCGACCACCGGACTCGTCCGCCACCGGACTCGTCCGACCTAAGGAACATCGTCCAAAAGGCGGGCGAATCGGCAAGAGAATTCTGGAATAGGTTCCTAACCAAGAAGAACCAGATCATGGATTTCCCGGATGCCGAGGCGATAGCCTCGTTCAGGCACAATAGCCCGACGAATGGGTGGCTCGCCAGCTCGGCCATGATAGGGTGACAACAATGTCCGCTCTCACTACCCTCATGACCCACTTTTGCACGCGCAAGGAGATTTGGCTAGCTCGATGTGGCCATAATGCGGACGACCCCGACACCTCTAAAGTTTGGAATGGAAATCTCAAGACAAAGCGAAATAAGACCAAACATAGCCACCATAACGGTGACGCCGATGACCCAACTGTAAATGTTGGCTTCCGCAGCTCAAAATCCGGATAGTGGAAGAAACCTTTAAAGGGAACAGGGATGGACCGACCTCGTTATATGAAATTATGGAAAGGTCCTGCTAGATCCATTGCACCCAAGACAAGCCCATCATCCGCACCAACCAAAACTGTTGGGTGTTTAAACAGGCCGGCAAATTAGCAGCCGAGGAGCAAGGCAAGCGCCCTTGAAGCGAGGACGACGAAGAGCCCCAAAGTCCAAACACTGTGGGCAAGAAACAGTTCCCCCAGAGATGAAAACTATGAATATGATATATATTACTCACATACCAAAGACGCATAGGAAGCGAGCCCTTCAGAAGGTATATGCCGTAGAGGCCATAGCACCGAAGTGCAACCCATGATCGGCATGCCCAATCACCTTTGATCGTAAGGATCATCCGACCAGTATTCGTCACAGATGGTCGGTCACCCTTGTCCTAGACCCCATTATAGATGTCTATCACGTCACTAGAGTCCTTATGGACATAGGAAGTAGCCTTAACCTGATATACACAGATACGATGAAAAATATAGGCCTAGACCCATCAAGAATTAAACCGAGCGACACTACCTTTAAAGGAGTGGTCCCAGGCGTTAAAGACCACTGCTCCGGGACGGTAACTCCTGAGGTTGTGTTCGGCTCACCAGATGTTAGAGCATATATCTCCATATGTGGTTTTGGTAATTGATGACAATTCCTATGGACAATGGTTGCCTTACGTTATATTTATAGGATTTGTCCATAGCCACTTCTTGAAGTCCATTTGTTGGGTTCAAGGAGTTTATATGATGACTAAGGTGGTATTCAAGGTATTATCCAAACAATGGTCATAGAGAAACAAGGCTGATCAAGATCGTGAGACAAAGAGTAAATCAAGATGATAAACACACAAAGCATACAAGATGTACCGAGAGGGATCAAGTGATCCCATGGTGTGGTAAGCATTGTCCATTACGTATTTGTGTACTAACCCATGGTCTTCGTGAGAGTTCTATGTGGGGGTTAGGTGTGTTTCCATGGGCTTGCGTCAAGAGGAAGATCTCATACAACCCATGGAGGATGACGTAAAGTGGTGGAGGATGGTGCCAATGGAGTTGTGAAGATATGCTGAAGAGCGGCTCACCCATAGTGAATATGGGGGAGCAATCAACTAATCTTCATCAAGCCAACGGAATCAAGAAAGGTGGTCCATCTTGAGGAAGCCAATATCATCGTCATCTAGCTCAAGAGGACGAGGTGCAAGGTATAGATTTTCCCTTGATAGGTTTTCTGTTTTAGGATAGATTGTCGTACTATCAATGGGGGCTCTCAAGTGAGTAGCTTGATGGTATCGTTCGTTGAGATCTCAAGCCACTTGCATCCTTGCATCATACTTCTTGGTTCTTGTTTGGAACTTCTCTTTGTGTGTATTAGAGCTTATGGTCATCTTCATGACACGCTCGAGTTCATCGAAAACGGAGTCCATGTGCATCTTCTATGACGTTTTCGATGTTGGGAGTTTTTACCGGTCTTATTCGAAGAAGGGTTCTCACCATTTTCTTATGGGAATTTTCTCACTTTATTCATATTTATATTTCTATCAAGGTTGTGTTAGCCCATGTTGTTAGATTTCCAACAAACTTGGTTTCGTCGAATTCGTAGTCCGTATGCGAAAGTTACAACAGTTTCAGTATCCAACAGTAGTACCGCTCCTGGTGCCAGCGGTAGTACCGCTCATGTAGCGTTAGTACCGCCCCCGGAGAGGTAGTACTGCCCCCGGAGCAGTAGTAATTTTTTACTACCGCTCCATGAGCGGTAGTACCGCTTCGTCGGACTGTTTTTTTGCATCCTTTTTGGCCTCAGCATGGTTGGTGAACCTACCGAGCGGTAGTACCGCTCTGTGCGGGCTGTGCGGCTTAACGGTTGGATTTTTCCCCACCTATAACAGGGGGTCTTATTACCCATTTAACCTTATCTCTTTAGCTCGTGTTCTTCCCCCATTGTTGACCTTCTTCGAGCTTGCTAACTCTCAATACCTCCAATGATTCTTGCTAGTTCTTGCGGGAAAAGAGAGAGGAGATCTAGATCCACATTTCCACCAATCACTTTCTCCTCTAAGTGGGGGGAACCCCTTGGGTCTAGATCTTGGAGTTCTTCGTGTTCTTCTTAGTTCTTCCTCTCATTTTCCTCCCTAGCATTAGTTTCTTTGGTGGGATTTCGGAGAGAAGGACTTGGGCACTCCGTGTGCCCTTCACATTGCATTAGTTGCATCGGTTTGAGTTCTCCATGGTGATGCGTGGAAGTGAATTTTGAGAAGCTTATTACCTTTGGTACTTAGTACCCTAGATATTTTTCTTCGTGGATGCTTTGGCGTCCTAGAAGCTTGGTGGTGTCTCGAAGCTCAATCATTGTGGTGTAAAGCTCCGGGCAAGCGTCGGGGTCTCCAATTAGGTTGTGGAGATTGCCCCGAGCAATTTGTACGGGTACCGGTGACCGCCCCCAAGGTTTTCCATTTGTACGGGTTCGGTGACCGCCCTCAAGGGTCCCTTAGTGGAATCACGAGATCTTGCATTGTGCGAGGGCGTGAGGAGATCACGGTGGCCTTAGTGGCATCTTGGGGAGCACTGTGCCTCCACACCGCTCCAACGGAGATTAGCATCCACAAGGGTGTGAACTTGGGGATAAATCATTGTCTCCGCGTGCCTCGGTTATCTCTTACCCGAACCCTTTACTTATGCACTTTACTTTGTGATAGCCATATTGTTTATTGTCATATATCTTGCTATCACTTAGTTGTTTATCTTGCTTAACATAAGTTGTTGGTGCACATAGGTGAGCCTAGTTGTTGTAGGTTTTGTGCTTGACAAATTAAATGTTAGTTTTATTCCGCATTTGTTCAAGCCTAAACCGTAATTATTTTAAAACGCCCATTCACCCCCCCTCTAGGCGACATCCACGTCCTTTCAATTGGTATCAGAGCTAGGTCTCTCTTTATTAGGTTTAACCACCTAGAGAGTAAGGATGTTGACTAGGGGTTTAGGATTCACTGACACTCTTAGTTTCGATGGCACAAATTTTTATGTTTGGGTAATTCGCATTCTTAATCACTTTCGGGTCTTCGACCCAAATTTAGAGCGAATTGTAGATATGGGTTTTTCTCCTCCAAAGGATTCTCAAAATATATCTTTAGAGGATGACAAAAACTCTTATCTCAATGCTCAAGCTTCTAATGTGCTTTTTGATGCTTTGAGCAATGTAGTTATATTTCAACTCATGCCATTCCGGGATGCTCATGAGTTGTGGACAAAGCTTCAATATAAATATGGTATGTCCAAGATTTGTGGGAATGATTGTTCTCCCTCCACCTACGGTCGTGTGGTCTTCTCAACTTCATCTACTTCACCTACATGTGGATTGCCACAAGGTAATGATATGGTGAGTAGTGGTGATCATTGCAACGATGATAGTGGGTTTATTGTTGATGGTCCTTCATCACTATATTATTGCAATCCTTCATCTTTGGGTATTAACACTTCGAGCACTCTAAATGTTTTACATGCTTCTGTTGATAGTCCTTGCATATCATGTAAAAACTACTTGACTAAATCTCATGATGATATGCTTCCTATATCTTGTTGCCATGATAAAAATGTATATATTTCCTCAAGTTGTTGTGCTAACAATGTAGAGGAAATTCATCACTCCATGGAACAAGATGTGGCCTTGAATGATGCTTCAAAGGATCCTACATCATCATCTATTGTGACTCACTTTTGCCTTATGGCTAAGGCTTCAAAGGTATCTCCTACTTTGAATCCCAATATATCTCATGATGATGATGTTGATGATAATGGGGATGAGAATAATGATGAAGAGAGTGATAATATTGCATCCTTAAAAATTAAGGGTGAAATGATTCTTAAATCTCTTTATAAGAATAAACTTGCTTGTTCCAACTTCTTGGAAATCATGTCTATTGCCACTGAGGGCAAGAAATACATTCAGGAGTTGGAAGCTCATCTCTAGGAGCATGAGGCCACCATTGAGACAATGGAAGGTCATGAGCGTGAATACGCTAACGAGATCGTGGAGCTATCTCAAGCTCTTGAAAATGAACAAACCACCAAGGAATCTCTTGGGGAAACCTTTGCTAATGAATTATCCAGATTAAAGGAATCCCATGGTAGAGCTCTCGAGGTGGCTAATGATTTTAGAACTAAAAACGATAAGCTTGAAGTTGCACATGCTAAACTCATTGAGGACTATGAGCACCTCGAAAATGGCTCAAAGGCTATTAAGAGTTCGCTCATCGAACTCTTCGAGTCTCATGCTCAACTTGAAGCTTCATATGCTAAAGAGCTTGCCAAGTTGCCTTCTCCTCTTATTGTTAATAATGATTCTTGTGCTACTAATTCTACTTTTTGTGAAGCATCCAGTTTAAAGGAGAATGTTGAGCTAAGGGCTCAACTCGAGTTGCTATCTAGCAATTATGGGAAATTGGAAGAAAGTCGTGTAATGCTCACAAGCTCTCATGATGATCTTCTAGTATGCCATAATGTGCTAAAATTAGCTCATGAGGCTATTACTACTAAGGTAACATCGAGTGAGCCTCATGTGCACATTAGCACTACTTCTATTCAAAAAGCTATATTGCCATGTGCTAGCTCTCGTAATTCATCTACTCACAATGTTGCTACATCTTGTGATGAATTACTTTCCATGCCTTGTTGCTCTAACAATGAAGCTTATACTTCCTCTAGTACTTGTGTTGATACTAACCATGTAGAGGAAATCAAAGAGCTCAAGGCCCAAGACACTTCCTTGAAGAAAGACTTGGAAAAGAGTCATGAAGGAATGTCCACACTCAACAATGTCTTGTGTGGGCAAAAATCCCCAAATGACAAATATGGACTTGGATTAAACTCCAACAAGAAGAATAAGTCCAAAATCTTCAAGAAGAAGGGCCAAGAACAAGTTAAGAATTCGGCCAAGATTATTTGCTTCAAGTGCGAAATTGAAGGGCACCATGTTAGATCTTGCCCACTAAATAAGAAGCCCCAAAGTCACAAGCAACAAGGGAAGAGGCCACAAGTGCACTCACATACTCAACTACAATTTGAAGAAAGGCCCCTTCCCAAGAAGACCCAAGCCAAAACTCCTCATGTTGAGAAATCAATAGGGAAGAAATTAAAGTGTAGATGTTTCTACTTATGTCATGAGAAGGGTCACTTCACTTCTTCTTGCACGAGAGGTAATTTATCCAACCCAATCATTATTGATGATATCTATTCACTTGGGAAGGATAAGTTTGGCAATGTGTTTGCCAAGTTTGTTGGTACTCAAAGTGGTGTCAAGAAAAGTACCATTTGGGTTGCCAAGCCTATTGTGACTAACCTCTTAGGACCCAACGTGGTTGGGGACCAACAAGCTCAAACTTGATCAATAGGTGTGTGTGGAGGACATTGGATACTTTGATAAATAATGAAGAATTAAGGGGTCTTCATCATTCATATTATCTCAAGCCAAGTCATTTGGATTATCAAGTTTCTATCTTATATCCAATGTGCCTCCTTACGGTAACTTGTATTTAAACTCTTTACATTGTTAGTTGCTTGCCCCTTTGCATGATGTGGTTTTATACCTTGCATATGTTTGTATATGTTGTGCTTCTAACTTGCTTATCTTGAGTAATCGAGTATGTGTATGTTGGTTTGCGTATCATGTACATGTGAGTCTTGTATTGAGCCTTTTTTCATCTTGTTTGTATCTTTGTTGGCTCTTGTGAGAGATTAATGGATTATCCCATTGTGGGGGAGTGATGTGCTTTGCACACTTCACAATCCTACAAATGTGTATACATGGGGAATACCACTTAGTATTGATATTTCAAGATTATCTAGTTTCTATGTGGTATGTCTTACTCATGAGAAATTCAAATTCTATATGGTCCATTAATTATCTCTTGTTGGTTTTAATTTGACACTTGTTAATATTGTTGGGTCATCACATTATGGGGGAGTAATATGCTATGTGCATATGACAAGCCTAGAAAATCTATACATTTGAGGTATTGCCACTTAGTATTGATATTGTAAATTATCTTGTTCCTAGGTGGCATGTTAGCTCTACAAGTGTCATTTGCTTGTGTTTTATGGGTAAAGATTATGTTGGATATATTTGCGATCTACCACTGGGTATTATTTCCAAAATACTTCTTGTCCTTGACAATTGGTATTCCCATCATCTGTTAGGAATTGCTAATCGTCTTTACATTGGATTTTGTGTTTTGTTTGTCTTCATTGCCTCTTGTGGATCTATTTTAACATGTCTAGTGTTTTTATAGATATAGAGAAAGTGATGATCCCATCTTGTGCATTTTTTATTTAAATGCAAATTCTATATAATGCACATCCCTTCGGGGAGCTATCCTATTTTCTTTAGAACACTCTCTTTATTCATCCATCATAAAATCTTTTGATCCCCATCAAGTGTGTGTTGGTGGGAGGCAAGTCTTGCTCTTTATGATGCTTTGTGCCATCATGAAAATTTGTCGAGGGTTTAGTGTGTTGGAACCTAGCTCTCTTTTGGGAACTAGATACCTCGTGTTTGTTTTCCTTCATTTGGTATCTTGTTTCCTTTTATTTGGCATGTGTCAATGGATATCTCATTCCTTGAGGTATGTTTTAATTGATATCCTTCAAGTGATAGACTTCGTTTGGTATCTTATTCTCACTTGATACCTTGTCTTTTGGTGTATTATCACCTTTGTGTTGAGTTGATTCTTCAAAGCATTGAGCATGCATATTTACTATATATAGCTTCTTTTCCTTGCTTTTTTTTCTTTGACCCAATATATAGGGGAAACTCCAGCTTGTCATAAATTGGCTAAAGTGTGCATGAAATTCAAATTCATATCCTGGTGCACATATGTATGTGGAGTTTGTCCTATGTATTGTTGGTTTTCTAACTCTTTGGTCCCAATGAGCTTGGGCACCATTTTGTTTGCTTTGTTGTTCCAGGAACAATTGGAGATGCGTTGGATTCTCGGCTCACCTACAAGGAAGGTGTTGAGACCATGTGATTATTGGAGCCAAGTTAGGATGATCAACGAACAACTATCTGCTATATCAATCCATTGTTGTCTCGGTAACAAGTATCTACTTCATGCATTCATTTCTTGCAACGGCCCAAACCTGTCTTTTCTTTTCCAGCTTGCATCATGGCATGAATCTCTTGATTCGTTCTTGTAGTACTTGTTTCCTTTCTCAAAGCATCCGAACGATGATGTCGTATTGCTAGTTGGGATGTCTTTGATGTTCGTATGTTGGAAGTTCATATTGTACAATAAGAAAATATTAGGCCATGTGCTATGCTTCCAAGCAAAGATCTTATTGATATATTTATGACTTCCTGTTGGATATCTTGTTTGTTCCTTCTTGTAACCATTTTGTGTGTACATCCTTCTTTGTGGATATATATCATCATGATTGTCTTCTACTTACAATCTTTTACACATGAGAGAAGTTACATCTCTGATTGATATCCTCTTTTCTTTCACGTCCACCGTTGCATTTGCTTTTTCAGTTTTGGTGGCTTCGTGAAAGGATTTGTCTTGAGTGCTTATCTTATTTTCCCACATCCTGATGCACTCTTTGGCCGTGAAGATTTTTTTCCTCATGCTTGTCTTGATGAGGGTTTTGCCATTTTGATTGGTATTCCTCCTCTTGACAAGGTTCTTATTTCCTATATTCACCATGGGTTGTCACAAGCGTTGGTTCTTATGTTTTTATTAGTAAGCTTGTGAACCCATTTTCTAGTATGTGTGTGTGGGAATGATATGTCTTGCACTTTGTTTCTCATTTCATCAAGACTATGTTGATGAGTAATGCTCATCCTTATCTTAGTCTTCTCAAGTGCTTTGCCATGACTCACACACATTATTTTTGTTGAGCCTATTCTTAAATTGCTTCTTTTACATGTTGCTCAACCATTTTTTGTGTGCAAGCGATATGCTTATTGTCTCATCTATCTTCTTGCACTCATTGTGTGTATTTATTAATTTTGGGGGAGCAACGATCCTATTTTTTGCACTTGTATCAAATACAAAAATCTCTTATAAGTGCAAAAATCATGGGGAGCTTCTCTAGTTTTGATAAAACACTCATTTGCCTTTATCATAGTATCTTTTATTCATGTGGTTCGAAGGACCATGTGATTGTTTGTTCCATATGGTATCTTTTGATTGCTTGCTTCTATTTTGTATGTCTTTGTGCCATACGATCCTTCTTTTTGCAATCTTTGGGTCCTCAATATAGTTTGTTTTCCTCCAACTACTTATTATTGTATTTGTGTATTTGTTTGCACTCATTTGCTGAGAAGTACACACTTTTTGGAGGACCACCTACTATATTGTCTTTCTAAACTTTTCGTCCATTTTGGGAATCGATGCCAATGGGGGAGAAGTTTAGAGAGTTTACTTTGGATATGTTTAGAGGGTTTTGCTTTTTACTGCGTAAGCATTTACATCTTGCACGCATGTATTATTGCTTTGTATGTGTGCGCTTGGTTATGGTTATTTTCTTATATAAACTCTCTTGAAGTGGTTGTCATCAATTACCAAAATGGGGGAGATTGTTAGAGCATATATCTCCATATGTGGTTTTCGTAATTGATGACAATTCCTATGGACTAATGGTTGCCTTAAGTTAGATTTATAGGATTTGTCCATAGGCACTTCTTGAATTCCATCTGTTGGGTTCAAGGAGTTTATATGATGACCAAGGTGGTATTCAAGGTATTATCCAAAGAATGGTCATAGAGACACAAGGCTGATCAAGATCGTCAGACAAAGAGTAAATCAAGACGATCAACACACAAAGCGTACAAGATGTACCGAGAGGGATCAAGTGATCCCATGGTATGGTAAGCATTGTCCATTATGTATTTGTGTACTAACGCATGGTCTTTGTGAGAGTTCTATGTGGGGTTAGGTGTGTTTCCATGGGCTTGCGTCAAGAGGAAGATCTCATACAACCCATGGAGGATGACGTAAAGTGGTGGTGGATGGTGGCAATGGAGTGTGAAGATATACTGAAGAGCGGCTCACCCATAGTGTGTATGGGGGAGCAATCAATTAGTCGTCATCAAGCCAACACAATCAAGAAAGGTGGTCCATCTTGAGGAAGCCAATATCATCGTCATCTAGCTCAAGAGGACGAGGTGCAAGGCATAGGTTTGCCCTTGATAGGTTTTCTGTTTTAGGATAGATTGTCGTACTATGAAGGGGGGCTCTCAAGTGAGTAGCTTGATCGTATCGTTCGTTGAGAGCTCAAACCATTTGCATCCTTGCATCATACTTCTTGTTTCTTGTTTGGTATTTCTCTTTGTGAGTTTTAGAGCTTATGGTCATTTTCATGACACGCTCGAGTTCATCGAAAACGAAGTCCATATGCATCTTCTATGATGTTTTCGATGTTGGGAGTTTTTACCAGTCTTATTCGAAGAAGGGTTCTCACCATTTTCTTATGGGACTTTTCTCACTTGCTTCTTATTTATATTTCTATCAAAGTTATGTTATCCCATGTCCTTAGCTTTCCAACAAACTAGGTTTCGTTGAATTCGGAGTGTGTATGCGAAAGTTACAGCAGTTTCAGTATCCAACGGTAGTACCGCTCCTGGTGCCAGCGGTAGTACCCCTCGTGTAGCGGTAGTACCGCCCCCGGAGAGGTAGTACCGCCCCACAGCAGTAGTAATTTTTCACTACCGCTCACTAGCGGTAGTACCGCTCCAGGAGCGGTAGTACCGCTCCGTCGGACTGTTTTTAGCATCCTTTTTGGCCTCAGCATGGTTGGTGAACCTACCGAGCGTTAGTACCGCTCCATGAGCGGTAGTACCGCTCTGTGCGGGCTGTGAGGCTTAACGGTTGGATTTTTCCCCACCTATAAAAGGGGGTCTTCTTCCCCATTGAACCTTATCTCTTTAGCTCGTGTTCTTCCCCCATTGTTGACCTTCTTCGAGCTTGCTAACTCTCAATACCTCCAATGATTCTTGCTAGTTCTTGAGGGAAAAGAGAGAGGAGATCTAGATCCACATTTCCACCAATCACTTTCTCCTCTCAGTGAGGGGAACCCCTTGGGTCTAGATCTTGGAGTTCCTCGTGTTATTCTTTGTTCTTCCTATCATTTTCCTCCCTAGCATTAGTTGCTTTGGTGGGATTTGGGAGAGAAGGACTTGGGCACTCCGTGTGCCCTTGCCATTGCATTAGTTGCATCGGTTTGAGTTCTCCACGGTGATACGTGGAAGTGAAGTTTGAGAAGCTTATTACCTTTGGTACTTAGTACCCTAGATATTTTTCTTCATGGATGTTTTGGCGTCCTAGAAGCTTGGTGGTGTCTCGAAGCTGAATCATTGTGGTGTAAAGCTCCGGGCAAGCGTCGGGGTCTCCAATTAGGTTGTGGAGATTGCCCTGAGAAATTTGTACGGGTACCGGTGACCGCCCGAAGCTTTGCTATTTGTACGGGTTCAGTGACTGCCCCCAAGGTTCCCTTAGTGGAATCACGACATCTAGTATTGTGCGAGGGCGTGAGGAGATCACGGTGGCCTTAGTGGCATCTTGGGGAGCATTGTGCCTCCACACCGCTCCAGCGGAGATTAGCATCCGCAAGGGTGTGAACTTCGGGATACATCATTGTCTCCGCGTGCCTCGGTTATCTCTTACCCGAACCCTTTACTTATGCACTTTACTTTGTGATAGCCATATTGTTTATTGTCATATATGTTGCTATCACTTAGTTGTTTATCTTGCTTAGGATAGGTTGTTGGTGCACATAGGTGAGCCTAGTTGTTGTAGGTTTTGTGCTTGAAAAATTAAACGTTAGTTTTATTCCGCATTGTTCAAGCCTAAACCGTAATTATTTTAAAGCGCCTATTCACCCCCCCTCTAGGCGACATCCACGTCCTTTCACTAGACAACTTCCACCATAAAGAGTTAATCTTCGACATCTTCCCCGTCCACAGTGGGTATCATGCACTACTCGCACGCACAACATTCACCCGCTTAATCGCTTTGCCTCATTACTCTTACCTAAAGCTCATGATTCACAAACCGAGAGGAGTTATCACCGTTAATGGCAATACAAAACTCTCCATCCGGACCAAGGAGCACACTGTAGCCTTGGAAGCTGAATGCAAATACAATAACGAAGCATCGATGAACAAGGTAGCCATTGAGGTGTGGCAGGCGAGCAATTGAGCCCGCACTCAATCTGATCCCTCGGAGACATCTCCGGCTGAAAGAAAATAAGTATACGCTCCCCACGGCATGGATCGATCACCCGTCAGGTATGTCATTCGTAGACACAATTTTTTTCTCACAATACCATGGGGAGATGTCGGGATCCACTACCAAGGACCATCTGTTCGGTTCGACCAAACTACGATCGAAAACATCTTCTCGGAAAAAAATGATATACCGTTAAGGATCTCCCAAGCGTCAAGCTTACCCATACCACGCTAGCTTCTCAAGATCCTTTATTCAAGGTCCGTGTGCTAACGACAACCACCTTTAAAGGAGACCCCTCCCTTCTAGAAGCATAGGAGAAATTGCGTAGATGGAATTAGGGCGGGCGTGAAGTCACCCATGGAAGGCCGTGGAGAAAAAGTTGCTTTGAAATATGTTGTTGAAAAGTATAGTTATGTGTAACAGCTACCTTGGCGCCATGAATTATAATTTTTTGGCAAATATTACTCATATACTCTTTTACATTATATTTACATATATATGTTTCCTGTTCATTGGCGCCAAAGTGTGATCGGCTAATAGACTGGGGGCTTGGATGAAAATACCGCCCCTACACTACCCTGTCACTACCCTTTTTTAATTGTTTGGTTTCTTGGATATTTCTTTATATGCATTGGTTCCCGAATTATGTCTTGGGTCAATAGTTGGGTTGCCCCACTCTTATGTTTACCCCCCTATGTTCCGCTAATTCGGCTAAAGGGTAAAGGGAGAACCACTGCGATCTCTTTCGGAGATTTTGTGTCACTTCTCCCAATTTAATACAAGATTAGTTTCTTCACGTCTCTCCAAAACTCGATCAAGGTTGCTAAAGCAATCATCAAAAGAAGTTTCGTAAACGGAAAAATCATCCATGAAAACCTCAACAATCTTTTCACGAAAGTGAGAGAATATAGCCATCATACATCTTTGAAAGATAGCAGGTGCATTGAAACCAAAAGGCATATGTCTATAAGCAAAGGTACTGAAAGGGCAAGTAAAAGTGGTCTTCTCTTGATCCCCTTTTGACACGGGTATTTGAGAAAACCCAGAATAACCGTCTAGAAAGCAAAAATGTGTATGTTCGGATAGCCTTTCTAGCATTTGATCAATAAAAGGTAGAGGGTAATGATGTTTCCTCGTAGCTTTATTTAATTTCCTAAAATAAATTAGCATTCTATATCCTGTAACAATTCTTTGTGGATCAATTCATTTTTATCATTAGAAACTACGGTAATACCTCCCTTTTTAGGGACACAATGAACGAGACTAACCCATCTACTATCAGCAATTGGTTAAGTTATATGTGCCTCCAGAAGCTTTAGTATTTCATTTCCTACCACTTCCTTCATTTTAGGATTTAACAGTCGTTGGTGATCAACAACTGGTTTAGCATCAGGCTTCATATAAATTTTGTGCTGACATAGAGTGGGACTAATGCCCTTAAGATCATCAAGAGTATATCCAATAGAAGCATGGTGCTTCCTCAAAGTTTTCAATAATCTCTTTTCTTCATGTTGTGAAAGGTTATCACTACTAATAACATGATGTACCTCCTTCTCATCAAGATAAGAATACTTCAGAGTATTAGGTAATTGTTTAAGCTCAAACACGAGATCACCCTTGGGTGGAGGAGGATCTCGAAGTATTTCAATAGGAAGGTTGTGTTTCAAAATAGGCTGCTGATCAAAAAAAATCTGATGTATTCCATTCCTTTCATTCATATGCATATCATTTTCATGGTATAGCAAATATTGTTCTAAGGGATCAGTAGGAGGCACACCGATAGAAGCGAGACCAATAATTTCATCTTTACTAGGAAATTCTTTTTCATGGGGTTTTCTATGAAATTTAGAGAAATTGAACTCATGAGACACATCCCCAAAACTTACAGTAACAATTTCTTTTTCACAATCAATCTAAGCATTAACATTATTCAAGAAGGGTCTACCAAATATAATGGGACAAAAATCATCTTGTGGGGAACCAAGAACAAGAAAATCAGCAGGATACTTTATTTTCCCACACAAGACTTCAACATATCTAACTATCCTAATTGGTGCAATAGTATCTCTATTAGCAAGCTTAATGGTAAAATCATTTTCTTCTAATTCAGCTGTTGCAATATCATTCATAATTTCTTGGTATAAGGTAAAGGGAATTGCACTCACACTAGCACCCAAATCTCGTAAGCCATGATAACAATGATCTCGTATTTTAATAGAAACAAGAGGAACGCTAACAATAGGTCTATGTTTACCTTTAGTATTAGGTGAAATGAATAACATGCCCATCAATATTATCAACCAAGAGATATTTAACCATAGAAATACTAGGTTCAACTACAATTTGTTCAGGAGGCATAGGTGTTCTAGCATAACTCTTACGAACCACAGTAGAAGCGTTAGCATGTTCTTTTATTCTAATAAGGAAGGGTGGTTTCTCAATATAAGCAGTGGGAATAACAGGATAAGTATTATAAATAATAGTTTCTTCTTCAACTTTAATAGGTTCAACTACTTTAACTTCAATGGGAGGATGGTATTTAAACCACTTCTCCTTGGGGAGATCAACATGAGCAGCAAAAGATTCATAGAAAGAAGCTCTATCTTAGAGTCAAGTCCATATTTAGTGTTAAAGTCACGAAAAGTATCAGTGTCTATAATGGATTTAACACAATCAAACTTAAGGCTTATACCTGACTCACTACCTTCGTCGAGTTCCCAATCTTCAGAGTTGCGTTTAATTCTTTCCAATAATTCCCATTTGAATTCAGTATCTTTCTTCATAAAGGAACCGGCACAAGAAATATCGAGCATGGATTGATCATTACGAGAGAGCCGAGCATAAAAATTCTGAATAATAATTTCTCTTGGGAGCTCATGATTGGGGCATGAATATAACATTGACTTAAGCCTTCCCAAGCTTGAGCGATTCTTTCTCCTTCACGAGGCCAAACATTATAAAGATAATTCCGATCACGATGAACGAGATGAATAGGATAAAACTTTCGATGAAATTCCAATTTCAATCGGTTGTAGTTCCATGATCCAATATCATCACATATCCTATACCACGTCAGTGCCGTTTCCTTCAAAGATAAAGGAAAGACCTTCTTCTTGACATCATCCTTGGGCAGACCTGCGAGCTTAAATAATCCACAAATTCATCGACATAGATTAGATGCAAATTAGGATGTAGTGTTCCATCTCCTGGATAAGCATTAGCTTGCAATTTTTCTATCATACAAGAAGGAATTTGATAATAAATATTTTTAGTAGGAGCAGTAGGTTGAGCAGCATCTCTTTGTGCTTCCGGTCAGGGTGAAGATACCCCAAACAAGCTCCTCAAAGGATTATTTTCCATAGTGACAAGTGATAGTAAATTTCAGCACAATATATACATTTTCCCTTACCAAGTTCCATTCACCAAAGGCGCTTCACTCCCCGGCAACGACGCGAGAAAAGAGTCTTGATGACGCACAAGTATAGGCGATCTATCTTAGTCCTTTTGATAAGTAAGTGGTGTCGAACCCAATGAGGAGCAGAAGGAAATGACAAGCGTTTTTCTGTAAGGTATTATTTGCAAACACTGAAATTATCGGTAACACATAGTTTTGTGATAAGGTAATTCGTAAGGGGTAGCAAGTAACAAATATAAAAAAGGTGCAGCAAGGTGGACCAATCCTTTTTGTAGAAAATGACAAGCCTGGACAAACTCTTATATAAAGGAAAGCGCTCCCGAGGACGCATGTGAATTTCTGTCAAGCTAGTTTTCATCATGCTCATATGATTCACGTTCGTTAGTTTGATAATTTGATATGTGGGTGGACCGGTGCTTGTGTGATTACCTTACTTGTACAAACCTCCCACTTATGATTAACATATCTTGCAAGCATACGCAACTATGAAAGAAGAATTAAGATAAATCTAACCATAGCATGAAACATATGGATCCAAATCAGCCCCTTACGAAGCAACCCATAAACTAGGGTTTAAGCTTTTGTCACTCAAGCAACCCATCGTCTACTTATTACTTACCAATGCCTTCCCCTTGGCCCAAAAAATGGTGAAGTGTCATGTAGTCTACGTTCACATAACACCACTAGGGGAGAGACAACATACATCTCATCAAAATATCGAACGAATACCAAATTCACATGATTACTTATAACAAGACTTATCCCATGTCGTTAGGAACTAACGTAATTACTCACAAAGCATATTCATATTCATAATCATAGGAGTATTAATGATCATTCAGGATCTGAACATGTGATCTTCCACCAAGTAAACCAACTAGCATCAACTACAAGGAGTAATCAACACTACTAGCAACCCACAGGTACCAATCTGAGGTTTTGAGACAAAGATCAGATACAAGAGAGGAAATATGGTTTGGAGAGGAGATGGTGTTGATGAAGATATTGATGGAGATTGACCCCCTCTCGATGAGACTATCGTTTGTGATGACGATGGCTTCGATTTCCCCTCCGGGAGGGAAGTTTCCCCGCTAGAACAGCTCCGCAGGAGCCCTAGATTGGTTCTGCCCAAGCTCCGCGTCGAGACGGCGGCGCTTCTCCCCAAAAGTTGTGATATGTTTTTTCCAGGTCAAAACCATCCATATAGGAGAAGATAGGTACCGGAGACCTGCCAAGGGGCCCACAAGCTTGCAAGGCGCGCCGAGGAGGGTAGGACGGCCCCCCTGGCTTGTGGCCACCTGCTGGGTCCCTTGATGTATTTTTTCGCCCAATATTTTTTATATATTCCAAAATAACTCTTCGTAAGTTTTCAGGACTTTTGGAGCTGTGCAGAATAGGCCTCTCAGATTTGCTCCTTTTCTTGTCCAGAATTAAAGCTGCCGACATTCGCCCTCTTAATGTAAACCTTCTACAATAAGATAGAAAAGGCATAAGTATTGTACCATAATGTGTATTAAGAGCCCATAATGCAATAAATATCGATATAAAAGCATGATGCAAAATGGACGTATCATACAACAAGAGTCTTAGCAACATGCTCTAAGCTTACCCCACTTCTCATCGAGACGGCTATTAAGACGTCTAAGTTCCTGATCAGAAACCTTGAGTTTCCGGTTCAGCAAGCAAGTTCAAGGGCGTTGGAGGCCACAACCGAGGACGAAGTGTGTGAGACAAGTTAGGGATTGATAAGCATCTGAACTACCCCCCCCCCTAAGCGATTACAGTTCAAGGGTTCCCGAACTATTTTTGTTCATGACCGCAAGTCTCCTGAGGCACGGGTAAGTTTTTCAACTCACCCATGTCTCAGGGGCTATCATACAAATAAGGCATGTAAAAACGTTATAAATAAATCTAACATTAATCGGTTTTCCTTGAAGCCTTCGAGCAAACCACTGAATGCTCCCTTCAGTCCGCTATCAACGGACTGGATGCCTTGTAGTACCGCACCCATAAGGGTGCGACGTTCATCGGTGATGGATGAACCAGATAGAGCCTCCTCCATCATTACAGGCCTCTCGGCCACAACCCGTTCTTTCACAGGCGGCACCGGAGTATTGGAGTTCCCTGGATCTATCTTGGGAGGAAGCTCGATCACATCACAACCTTCCTCTCTCCTCGTCGGGAGGAGATCGACCTCCTGTGTTCCGGTGACCGAGGCATGAACCTTGACCACGAGCTCTCGGCTCGGTGGACAATATATGAACCACGGCCATCACGACCTCATCCCCCTTGTTCGGAGGGGCCTGGTGGGATATCACCTCCACAGCCTTGTCCGATGCCTAAGGGAGAGTAGTATGGGACACATTTCGCTATCCGCTAGATCAGGTGGTGGCGAACCCCCTGGTCTATCGGGAGGTTCCAGACTGGTTTTCGACAGGGAGATGAGCACTTATATTTATTAACAAAAGATCAGTATGATTCCATTCAATAAAGTTCGGAATCCATAGCTTTGGGCCGGGGGCTTGACCCTGGGGTCCTTCTAGGAACCCTTTCAAAGGCTCCACGGCCCTCGTCGAAATCCGGGCTATCATCGGGCAAGGTGACCTTACTCCTGGGGAGGCAAGTCCTCCTTGGCCTCCTCTGCGGCCGCCCTCTTTTTGTCTGGAGGGAATCTTTTTCCTCGCCATCCTCCGCATCCTCTTCCTCATAGACGGCAGAAATGTGGGTGTCTTCGAACTTGGTATCCAGAGGACCCCTCGAGAAGAGACCCCGACGGGTCTCCCGTTTTTTTCTTCTCCTTCTTCTCTGGCATCGTGTATGGCACCACCACCAGCATCGTGATGAGCAATGATGACCCAGGGTCCTCGGATAGAGGGGTTGGGTTGTTTATTTTCTCGGCCTTTTTTAGCCATCCCTGTAGGGACGGCGGGGGAAGGATAATATCCTTGGTAAAGATTAAAGCTTTAAATAAAGAATAAAAGCTCGACCATAGATCCAAGGCGGGGTGATTAGAATCAAAGTCGACGTCTTCTTCCTTGGCCGGCCATTCCTGTTGAGGTTTGAACAACACCTTCCACAATTTATCGTGGGTAGTGTGGTAGAACTGGCTCACGGAGTCGGGGTCGCCATGCTTGTAGGACCACGTTGGGGGTTCCCGACCTGGCACGGAAGGACGCGACGGGGAGCATGACCTAACCCATGTCGGTCAGCTTGATATTCACATCCACCATTTGCGTGATGCGCTTCTGCAGAGCTTCCACCTCCTATGACAATCCTCAGTTATGAAATTTTCTAATTCACGAGGTTAGCCTTTCGGGGGGGTTATATATCTAAACTCGGTAGGTGCCGACTAGTCTAATTCCTGAGGTTCAGTGCTGTAAAACCACTCCTTTTGCTAGGCTTTGATGGTGTCGATAAAATTACCCTCCGGTCATTGGACTTGGGGGAGTTTGCTGATCACGGCTCCGCCACAATCGGCGTGTTGGCCACTGACTAACTTCGGCTGGACGTTCTAAGTTTGGATCCATAAGTCGAAGTCTGGTAGAACCCGATGGATGTCCTCACAAAGGGTGATGAATGCAGGGATGTGCATGAATGATTTCGGGGGAAGATCATTAAAATCTAACCCGTAGTAGAACATCAGCCCTTGACAAAGGGATGGAGCGTGAAGCCTAGCCCTCAGATGACACGGGGGATGAACACCACCCTTCCGCCTGGCTTTGGTGTAGGCACCACGTGGCCATCCTCCGGTGCACGGTGGGCAATGTTCGTGGAAAGATAGCCGGCGTCCTTCAGCTCCCGAATATCCTTGTTGGAGATGCATGAGAACTCACACTTGTTGTGGGAGCATGAGCCGGCCATTGCAGAGCTTGGGGAAGGGCGGCTGAGACAGGACGGAAAGTGAAATGGATATGGGCGATTGGAGCTGGAATGAAAGGGGGTCGGGTCTGGAATGCCTCTAGTGGCTTTGAGGATGTTTTTCCCATTTATGGGGGGACACAAGGCCAAGGGTTCCTACTTATTGCGCCGCAGGCCCTGTCACTTCTTGAAACTACCGTGCAGGTTAAAGCGCGGGATTACCCTGACCATTACTCATATCCCCTTAAACGTGGGGCACGATCTCCTCATTGGCAAGACGTGCCTGTGAGCAAGCAGCGTCGAACCGTGAATGGAGTTCTTGTCATAAATGGCTTTCATGACCTTTGCGTCAGAAGGGCTGTCAGATGGGGAACTATTCACAACCGGGATTTTAAGCCTTTTGATTAAAGCAGTGCATGTTTTAAAGGCATGACATCACCGAATGACCAAGTTTAAGTCACCTGAACATGAAGGTATCTCTCCTCACAAGCTGATTACTTTGGATATAAGGAGCTGCTAAAGATCATATACATCAGTGTTGGATGCTAGTAAGGGGAATACTAAGGGAGTCTGGGACTAAGGGGTCCTCGGATGGTCGGCCCATCTTTTAGAGGCCATCCTAATGGGACGTATTATTGAAGACCGGACTGCATGATGACCTCATGTCCAAGAAGGAAAGCTCCAAAGACTGGTGTGTTGTCCAAGTTGGGTAGGATAGATCGGCGCATTTGTGCCCTGCTGGAGGATGGTGCTATGTAGCAATTGGAATGCTTGGTATCTATATAAACCAGAGGGTTTCATCTGCATTGGCAGGTTGACTCATCTAGGATTTTTGCTCATAAGATCTCGAGGTAGACTACCTCTATAATCCTCATACGCATCAATATAATTAAGCAGGACATAGGGTTTTACCTCCTCACGAGGGCCTGAATCTGGGTAAACCCCGTCTCCTTCATCCCCTACAACCCATCGAACTAAGGTCCACAGCTCAAGACCCCCTACCCAAGATCCGTTGGTTTTGACGCAAACAGTTGTCACGTACACACCTTTTCCAGCGGTCGTCAAATGCTCGTTATCCTAGCCTCTTCGTAGATACATTTTGAAAAAGACTGTGTTGTGTCCCGTCCGTAAGGCTAAGTTTAGAGGCTCAGTGTTCAAAAATATCCTACCACCTAGGAGAGTTTTTCACGGGGGTGTCCTAGATAAGCTGTCCATCCAAAAGTATAGACCTGTTGGGGATATGCCCTAGAGGCAATCATGTATGATGATATTTCCTATGTGTTTATGAATAAAGATAGTACTTGGACATTATCAATGATGTGTATTAACAAGCAGGTGACTTGTTTGTGAGACTATGCACTCTCCTAAATGGTCCCTAGTCGAAAGGGTTGTGTGGACACACAACTAGTTAGACTAGCATATGACATGGTGCATGGTCATGTCTGTGTGAACATGTAGCTTTGGATGATAGCCATATTATATGGATTCATAAAGATCTTCTCAGATTCGACGTAGTCGGATCCGAGTCGAGATAATTCGTGAGTTGGACAAACCTGTAATGCCCAAAATGTGGTCCTATCATTATTTTCGCTCGAGGGTCTCGACAAGGATAAAAGTGCATCTCGTTGTTTCGCAAGAATGGATATCGTTACAAGTACATGCAAATAAGAGATGAGTATATGGAGTTGGCTTACACTCGCCACAATCTAATCATGATCATCTCAATACAAACGTACATTCAATCACCAGTCAGAAGAGACAGGTTCAACTACGGACGAAATCAAATGAATAAAACGACGTCCATCCTTGCTATCCGAGGCTGTCGGCCTGGAACCCATCCTATGATCGAAGAAGAAGAAGAATAAACTCCAAATAGAACAATCATCGAACTCACGTCAAAGTATAACTTTACCAGTACCTACAACTGTTGTTGTAGTAATATGTGAGCCACAGGGACTCCACAATCTTATTTCGAAAGGTATCAGGACTACCAAAGCTTAACGGGTGAGGCATGGTTAAGTGGTGAGGTTGCACCAAACACTTATTTGAGTGGCTAACTTACTAGTACAAGAGTAATAGGGGGGTCATCTATGTATAAACAGTCGTGAACTAATAATAATCAAGAAATGATCATGAAGACCTACTTACGAGTGAAACATAAACCCACCATGTCCTCTCTCGGATAAGAACTCACGAGAAGAGATAGTCATGGTTACGCACATAGTTGGCATATTTTAGTTTATTTCACTTCTAGTTTGCTATGACCGGGTGTTAAACAAAGTTGCCAAGTTGCCACATCACTGCGGGCACGACTTTCTGAAAGATTTAAACCTTCAGGGCTGCTCTAACTAGTCCAACACAAACTATCACAAGCTGTCGTGGAGAGAAAACCTACACATTGAGGTAGCCGAGGTATCCTCAATATCCCACTGCACAAGACCTTCGACAGAGTAAAACAAATCCAGTAAGACCACCCAACAGGCTATACGCCAATCGGAACCATGCGTATCTCTTTCTCAAGGCACTATCGGATGAGCACAACGTACAATGGCCTGATAGAAATATCCGGAGTTGCCCCGGGTTACCCCCACACACGACTCTGTTTAGAACCAACACCTTCAGCACTGGCCCACCTTGTATTATGTATAATTAATCCCTGGGTTCATGACGCCCTATGCTTTAATAATGATGTTCAGTATTATTATGTTGGGAAAATATAGTACCAATATTGGGCCTTGCCGTAAGATTTTTATCCCAAAATGAAAATCAAGGGGGTCCCCATAACACCCCAAACATGTTAGGAGCGCTCAATATGGAACATAACATCGGTACCCAAGTAACTACGGAGACAAAGATGGAACAAAACACCGAGCTAGAAGGCCAACCATTCCACATTTTATCAAGTGTATAGGTGCATTAAATTAAATAGCAATAATACTATGATATATCAAGGAATCCATGTTGTCACACGGGAAGCAACTTGCACCTGCAACTAGCAACGCTATATGAAAGCTGAGCAAGCGATTACATAGCCATATAAAGGTTTGTTGGGATGTGGAGGGGTTAGAGACTCTTCATGGCAATGTTCAGAGGTTGAACATAACAGCTGGTACGCAGCAAGGCATTGCGATAGAAACGAGAGGACTAGCATAGCAATGCTAGTGGTGGTATCTAGGGAAATGATCATCTTACCTGAGATCCTGCTTGGAAGAAGAACGAATCAATGAAGTAGATGAACGGGCATAGTCCAACGAATCCTCACACTTCAAAGCGGTTCGGAACTCTATCGAGAATAAACAATCCAGAAATAAAAAATTAACACAGGATAAACACCACAACATATACATGGCATGATGCACAAACAAATATGATGGATGGCCGGTTTAAATATGCAGGTCATGACAATCACAAGAAACAAATACTACACATTAAGTGAAGCTCAATATGCAACTATTGCATATTGACTAAACTCGATATTCAAATCATTTAGTTCACTCTCATTTAGATACGCATCAATATTAAATGTTATTAACCATGGGTGGTCATGGCATAAGGTGAAGATGGAATTAAGCAATTTTAAATGGAGAAGGAGAACATACATATAACAAATAATAACATTCCATATCAAGAAAAATGTGGTTGATGTTGTTTTAACTAAACAATCAATTTAAATTATGTTAATCATGGCAAGACGTGAAGCATGAACAACTATATCATCTAGGCATTTTGAAGGATGCCAAGAAAAACAAATAACAATTCCGCAAAGTCCCCATATGTAATTTTTGAATTTTCTACTGTTCTTCCTAAAACACAATTTAGAGTTGTTAAACAGAAAAATAAATGTCACCATGTTATTCTACACACTTTTCTAGTCAAGTTACATATGTGTATCATTTTGTTGAGAGCTACGGTCAATTACTTATGAATTAAAGCGTTTTAGCATGGCATTTACAAAAATTAAATCAAACAACAAGTTAAACATTTTAAATATTAATGAAAGTTGGACAATATTAATCTACACAAAATTCTAATCATTTTTTATATAGTAATGTTTAATTTCGTTGCATGGATATTCAGTTATTAGCAATTGAAATTGGTGGTATTTTATAACCTATGCATGCCCTGAATATAAACTGAAATCATAGGAGGGAAAAGAACAAGAAAACAATACATGGCAAATTGCAGGGACCTACATTGGCCCGGTGTGGATTAGGCCCAAGCATATTCGCAGACTGTGTGTTCCTGTGAGAATGACTAATGAGCCAAGGCGTCGGGCCACACCAGCAAAATACCAACGCAAGCTAAAAAATTGAGGTGTGTCAGGCTCGAATCCAGTACCTCCTGGTGGTAACTGAGCAAGCCGACCAGCCGAGCTACACTATGGCGCGTTCGATCAAAACATGGCGCACATCAACTTGAACTAGTCAAAGGCCATGCCATACGAGGGAAACAGAGCGAGGAAATGATCCGTGACACGGCTGGGCTTGGAGGCCAACTGACTTCACGGGGTCAACGTGGGCGATCTTGGTCTTGGGAGGTCACAACCCAATCATCCGATGCGCACGGGTCAATGTCGGCGATGCGAGGTCGACACCTATTGGAATCAACGTGAAACCCTTGTGAGCGTAGGGCGGGGAGAGGTGACGTGAAGAACAGAACTAACAATCAGCACCCGACAAGCCTTTTTACCCAGGTTCGGGCCGCTTACATGTAAAACCCTACGTCCTGCTTGTGTGGTTGTATTAAGCATTATGTTGTTGATTGTTATAGTGACCGTTGATGACCGTCTTATGGGTCGATGTCCAAAGAGTCTAACCTTTTCGAAATGAGCTAATGGCCTCCTTTTATAGGCAAAGGGGTCACCTATAGTGCTCGGTGGTAGGTTCACGAGGAGTTACAGTGAACCTAGGGCTGTGCTTATTCATGTACCGCTGTCAGGTGCATTTAATGCACATCTTGTCCTTGTCTGCGATGTGCTGGTGAAGACATGTATCCACGTGTTTCGACACGTGGACGTTGTGGTGGCGCATGCGAAATGCGCTGGAACTTGGGGGCGGTGGCACTGTGGCAAGGGCGGTTGACCATCAGTGGCCAGGCCCGTCATCCTGGCAAGGAGCTTGCTGGGGCCTTGAGTCTTCGTCCCGGCAAGGGAGCTTGCCGGGGGCTTCAGTCGTCATCCCGGCAAGGAAGCTTTCTAGGATCTTGTACTTGGTGAGTTCATCACGCCCACCAAATGGGCACGGCCTTGGTCATCCTCCTTGCAAGGCTGGCTTGCCGAGGCCTTGATAATCTTGGTGGTTGCATCTTGACTAGGTCTTGTCGTGCCCTACCGGCAGGGGCTCTTAGCACCCGTGCACAAGTCTGGGGCACTAGGGACCCCAGTCTTTAGTGCACTGACAGGAGCCCCCGGGCGTGGGTCACACACGCATGCGAAGCATTGTTGGGCCAGGCCCAGAGAGGTGCACGGGCCATCGTGAATAGATCTGCTGGCGGTTGCTTCTCCCCACGTCATGCCTTGGACGTGCGAAGTGGGAGGTCATGCATGGAGTGGCCTTTCCAGCTCGTGAAACGCCTCTTCCACGCGCATGGCATGCGCAGTTATGGATGGACAGGTGGCAGGCGTGGCCTTAATAGGCGCAGTAGTGGCTCGGCCCGCCCGTACATGCATTGGTGCAGCAGGGCGGGTCCCTGTTCGCCCGTGAGAACGAGCGATTAGGCAAGAGGAATGGTGGCTTCTGGAGCAAGGGAGGCTAGCCCCCGTGCCCCGTCCTATAAATTAGGAGGGTTTTAGAGGGTTTTGCTCACCCAACTCCTTCTGAATCCACCAACTCCTCAGCTTTGGTCTTCAGAGTTTTCTTCTGTCTGTAGGTGGCACTCGCCCCTAACCATGGTTAGGGGACGGGGTCGGCCACCATCAGCCGCTAGGGCGGCGAGAGGATCCCGTTCGGGTCATGCCTCAACTTTTGGGGGCGCCACGGCAGAAGACGGCTCGAGCACTCGTGGGGGAGGAAGGGCGAGGGGTCGCGGTCGTCACAGAGGTCGAGGTCGGGGGAGGCGGAGCGCTACTCGAGCGACTCCACCTTCCCCGAGGCTTGCTCCTGTGGCGGTCCTCCATGCTGCTTTAGGGGTACCCAAGTGCACTTCTCGGCTACTGCGAAGAGTGCTCGAGCGGCTCTAAGTGCTCCGCTTCCAGCGACAGCGACGAGGGGGACGGCGGGATGACGGTGCCAGGCCTAATCCCAAGCACGGGGGAATTGAATCGGATGGCGATTCTCCTGGCAGGGACTGAGTGCTTCTTGCACTGGCGCGGCCCGGTCATGCCCCTCCCTCGCCTCAGAGGGGGGGTCTCAATCGGATCCATGGCCCCCATCCTGCGGCTTGACGAGGCCGAACCCGCTTCCGTCGGTACAGCGCTGGTCCCGCGGGAGCCAGCATGGATGTACTGCGGGCATTGTCGCGCCTTATCTTTATGAACTCCAATTCCTTCGCGTAGGTCGATCCTCGTCAAAAGACATAGTCTTTAGGTTAGGATAACAACGCTTTGTAAGTGGTGTCAAATGTATCCATTCAAATGAATGAAAAGACTATTTTCCCTTTTTTCGATTCTCTTCTTTGTATGATTTGTCTTTGCATTTTCTAGGATCTTGCTGGCAACTACCGGCAAGGATCCTCGCCGCGTTCAGTGCAACCATTGAAACCGCCAAGCGCGGCTTGAGATGAAATCAAGCGCTACGTAACCGCTTGCTCTGTTGATCAGGTTCGAAATAGTTTGAAGGCGCTCTGTGGCCGTTCAGGTCGTTTGAATGAGTTCGAAACAAAGACAAGGTGCACCGATCTTTGTAAAGGTAATAGTATGCGCAAACTCCACACACAAATATTTGAAACTTTCAAACGAAAAATAGGGAATCTATCTACTTCAGGTCTGAATCTTAAACTTAAAACTTATCTACTCGCGCCATGGTTGCATGGTGCTTGAATATTTCACGAGGGCGTCGGGCCCTTGGCAAGCAGGAAATTATCGATGCTGGCAACTTTTTCTCCGGCAAAGACTTCTTGCTGATAGTCCGCGACCGTCATTTGGAAAAAACGTTGGCCATGGTGTAACCCCTTTACTTTTCTCTTGCTAGGTTGTGCTTGCGGAGCCCCCGAGCGCATCCTGGGCGACGATACAACGCTCTCAGGGGCACAACACTTACGCTGGAGTGCGCGCCGGGGCTTCGGGACTGTTTGACGCATCCTCAACGACTATGCATCACTACACAGAGGTGCGTCCGCCGGAGTATGCACAGAGGCATCTATGAAGCTCCCAGGTACGCACTCGACAACTGCGCGTTGGCCCGGAGCGACGCATAGGCCTCACGCCGCCGCCTTTGGAGCCTCCGCCTTCCTGCCTCACGCTCGTGCAGACCTTGGGAAGCCGTAGAAGAACAGATCATCCGCCGCGGGACCCCGTTTCCGGGAGAGCCACGGCGCGGCGCCCAAACTTCCAAGAATTTGGTGCTGAGTTTGCTTAGATTCACGCAAAACTCCGCACCCCCTACCTGGCGCGCCAAAGATGTAGGCGATGTGAGGTCGAGACCTATGGGAATCAATGTGAAACCCTTGTTATCATAGGGCGGGGAGATGTGACTTGAAGAGAAGAACTAACAATCACCACCCGACAAGCCTTTCTACCCAGGTTCGGGCCGCTTACGCGTAAAACCCTACATCCTGCTTATCTGGTTGTATTAAGCATTTTGTTGTTGATTGTTACAGTGACTGTTGATGACCATCTTACGGGTCAATGTCCAACCAGTCTAACCTCTTCGAAATGAGCTAAGAGCCTCCTCTTATAGGCAAAGGGGTCACCTACAGTGCTCGGTGGTAACTTCACGAGGAGTTACAGTGAACCTAGGGCGGTGCTTATGTTGGAAATATGCCCTAGAGGCAATAATAAAATGGTTATTATCATATTTCCTTGTTCATGATAATCGTCTGTTGTTCATGCTATAATTGTATTAACAGGAAACAGTAATACATGTGTGAATAAATAGATCACAATGTGTCCCTAGCGAGCCTCTAGTTAGCTAGCTCGTTGATCAATAGATGATCATGGTTTCCTGATGATGGACATTAGATGTCATTGATAACGGGATCACATCATTGAGAGAATGATGTGATGGACAAGAACCAATCCTAAGCATAGCACTAGATCGTGTTGTTCGTATGCTAAAACTTTTCTAATGTTTTCCTTCGACCGTAGGATTTTGCAACTCCTGGATACCGTAGGAGTGCTTTGGGTGTATCAAACGTCACAACGTAAGTGGGTGATTATAAAGGTGCAATACGGGTACCTCCGAAAGTGTCTGTTGGGTTGGTACGAATCAAAATCGGGATTTGTTACTCCGTGTGACGGAGAGGTATCTCTGGGCCCACTCGGTAGAACATCATTATAATGAGCTCAGTGTGACTAAGGAGTTAGTCATGGGATGATGTGCTACAGAACGAGTAAAGAGACTTACCGGTAACGAGATTGAACAAGGTATGGGTATACCAACGATCGAATCTCGGGCAAGTTCTATACCGACACACAAAGGGAATTGTATACGGGATTGATTGAATCCTTCACATCGTGGTTCATCCGATGATATCATCGTGGAACATGTGGGAGCCACCATGGGAATCCAGATCCCGCTGATGGTTATTGGCCGGGGAGTGTCTCGGTCATGTCTGCATGCCTCCCGAACCCGTAGGGTCTACACACTTAAGGTTCGATGACGCTAGGCTTATAGGGAATTGTTATACGAGGTTACCAAAGGTTGTTCAAAGTCCCGGATGAGATCCCGAACGTCATGTGGACCTCCAGAATGGTCAGACGTGAAGATTAATATATAGGAGGGATGGGTTTGGACACCGGAAATATTTCGGGCAACACGGGCAAAGTGCGGGGACCACCGGAAGGGTTCCGGAGGCCCACCGGGAGAGGCCACCATCCCCAGGAAGCTACATGGGCCATGTGTGTGAGGAAACTAGCCCCTGGGTGTGCTGGTGAGCCATCCCCTCCTTCCCTCCTGGCCGCCAGCCCTCCCCCCATCTAGGGGTGTCACCCCCCCACTCAAGGGGGAAACCCTAAAGGGTGCGCCTCCCCCTCCTCCCCTCCTGGCCGCCACCCCTCCCCCCATCTAGAGCTGCCCCCCCCCTCAAGGGGGAAACCCTAAAGGGGGCGCCACCCTCCCTTCCCCCTATATATAGCGGGGGTTTTGGCCATTGGAGACACGGTTTTCCATCTCTCTCTCGGTGCAGCCCGGCTCTTCTTCTTCCTCCTCTCCCACGGTGCTTGGTGAAGCCCTGCTAGGAGACCTCGTCTCTCCATCGACACCACGCCGTCATGCTGCCGGCGCTCTTCCCCAACCTCTCCCTCCTCCTTGCTGGATCAAGGTGTAGGAGACGTCACCGGGCTGCACGTGTGTTGAACACAGAGGTGTCGTGGTTCGGCACTAGATCGGAATCATACTGCGATTTGAATCGCCGCGAGTACGACTCCATCAACCACGTTCTAGCAACGCTTCCGCTTAGAGATCTTCAAACATATGAAGATCCACTCACCCCTCTCTCGTTGCTGGTCTCTCCATAGGAAGATCTGAATATGGCGTAGGATTTTTTTTGATTTTTGCTACGTTTCCCAGCAGTGGCATCGAAGCCAGGTTTTCTATGCGTAGATTCCATGCACGAGTAGAACACAAAAGGTTGTGGGTGCTGATTTGTCAATTGCTTGCCGCTACTAGTCTTATTCTTTTCCGGCATTATTTTGGGATGAAGCGGCGTGGACCGACCTTACACATACGCTTACGTGAGACAGGTTCCACCGGCCGACATGCACACCGTGCATAAAGGTGGCTAGCGGGTGCCTGTCTCTCCCACTCTAGTCGGATTGGATTTGATGAAAAGGGTCCTTATGAAGTGTAAATAGTTTAGGCATATCATCGTTGTGGCTGCCACGTAGGTAAGAAGGCATTCTTGCTAGAATCCCAAATCAGCCACGTAAAACTTGCAACAAGAATTAGAGGACGTCTAACTTGTTTTT
This sequence comes from Hordeum vulgare subsp. vulgare, assembly GCF_904849725.1. Classification (NCBI taxonomy): domain Eukaryota; kingdom Viridiplantae; phylum Streptophyta; class Magnoliopsida; order Poales; family Poaceae; genus Hordeum; species Hordeum vulgare. The sequence continues at coordinate 273,914,801 of NC_058519.1, read as the reverse complement.
GCAGGGTTTGACATGTGATGTGATATGGCCAAAGTTGTGATGTTACATGTGTGACGTATGAGCTGATCAAGTTATTTTAATAGGATTCACGACTTGCATATCGTTGAGTATGACAACCGGCAAGAGCCATAGGAGTTGTCTTAATTTATTGTATGAGATGCAACGCCATGTGTTTACTACTTTTACTTCATTGGTAACGGTTAGCTATAGTAGTAGTAGTAGTAGTAGTTGGCGTGACGACTTCATGGAGACACGATGATGGAGATCATTATGATGGAGATCATGGTGTCACGCCGGTGACAATGATGATCATGCGATGCCTGAAGATGGAGATCGAAAGAGCAAAGATGATAATGGCCATATCATGTCACTATATGATTGCATGTGATGTTTAACATGTTTTTCATCTTATTTCTTAGAACGACGGTAGAATAATAAGATGATCCCTCATAAAATACCTAGAACGTACTCCCCTAAGTGTGCACCATTGTGAAGGATCGTTGTCTCAAAGCACCAGTGATGATCGGGTGTGATAGATTCTAACGTTCACATACAACGGGTGTAAGCCAGATTTACACACGCGAAACACTTAGGTTCACTCGACAAGCTTAGCATGTACACGTGACCTCGAATACAAGAGACCAAAAGGTTGAACATGAGTCGTATGGTTGAATACAATCAGCATGATGTTGCTCACCATGACGACTAGTTCGTCTCACGTGATGATCGGACACGGGTTAGTCAACATGGATAATGTATCACTTAGATGACTAGAGGGATGTCGATTTAAGTGGGATTTCATACTTAATTTGATTAAATGAACTTAATTGTGATGAACTTAGTCTAAAAGTTGTCTTAATATTGTAGATCCAATGGCCAACGCACCTGTCAACCTCAATTTCAACGCATTCCTAGAGAAAAACAAGCTGAAAGATGATGGTAGCAACTATGCGGACTGGGTCCGCAACTTGAAGCTCATCCTCGAAGCAGCTAAAAAGGCTTATGACCTTAATGCACTGCTAGGTGACCCTTCTGCTCCCGCAGCGGCCTAGGACATTCAGAACGTCTAGCAGATGCGGCTTGATGACTACTCTCTGGTTAGGTGTGGCATGTTATACAGTTTGGAAACAGGACTCCAAAGGCATTATGAGCAACACATAGCATATGAGATGTTCCAGGAGCTGAAACTAGTTTTTCAAGATCATGGCCGTGTCGAGATATATGAAGTCTCCGACAAGTTCTTTAGCTGTAAGATGGAGGAGAACAGTTCTGTTAGTGAGCATATACTCAGAATGTCTGGGTTACACGGTCGTATGACTTCGTTTGGAGTTGAACTTCTGGATGACGCTATAATTGACAGAATCCTCCAGTCTGTCCCACCAAGCTACAAAGGTATTTTGCTAAACTAAAACATGCAAGGGATTGAGAAAACCATTCCCGAGTTGTACTCGATGCTGAAGTATGCAGAAGTAGAAATCAAGAAAGAGCATCAAGTGTTGATGGTCAATAAGAACACCAGTTTCAACAAGGGCAAGGGTAAGAAGAACTTCAAGAAAGATGGCAAAGCCATTGCCACACTCAGTAAGCCAGATACCGAGAAGAAGAAAAAGAATAGACCCAAGCCTGAGACTGAGTGCTTCTATTGCAAGGGAAAAGGTCATTGGAAGCGGAATTGCCCCAACACTACTAGAATCATAGAATTTTCCATCTGCTGCTTCTTTGCCGTCTCCTGGCTGATGGCAAAGACACTCTTTGCCGTCAGCTACCCAAAACCAGACGGCAAAGAGCAGGCTGATGGAAAATATCCTCTTTGCCATAAGTGTACTCTTTGCCGTCTGCTAGCTGACGGCAAAGCACATGCACGCAGACGGCAAAGAACCCACCCCACACCGCCCTCTAACCCATAACGGTCCAACACTTTGCCGTCAGCCTATTACCACTTTGCCGTCGGGGGCAGACGGCAAAGAGGCAACTAGACCTAACGTCGTCAACCCCCACCCCACCCCCTCTCTCTCACCCGTAACGGTTCACCACAACCCCCTTCTCTCTCCCCGCACCGCCGCTGGAGCTCGCCCCCTCCTCCTCCCCGTTACCTGCCGCCAGAGCTCGCCCTTCTCCCCGTGACCCACCGCTAGATCTCGCCCCCTCCTCCTCCCTTCGACCCCCTCCTCCACCACCGTGCCCCTGCTCCACCACCACCCCCTCCTCTCCGTGCCCTGCTCCACCATCGCCCTGGTGCCCTCCTCCCCGCGACCCCCTCTCATCCACCATTGCGCCACCCCTCGCCCTGGTTCCCTCTCCTTCTCGCGACCCCCTCCTCCACCTGCTCCGGCCAGGTCACCCACCGCCCCGACCGTCACCACCTCGGCTGCCCACTACTAACCAAGGTGATTTTTTCTTTTTTTGCTAATTAATATATTTAGTGGTATATATAGTTTAGTTGGTAGGTTAGTTAATTAGTAGATTTAGTGGTAGTTTAGTTAGTTGGTAGATTATCTTTAGTTAGTTGGTAGTTTAGTTAGTTAGTAGATTTAGTTAGTTAATTAGTAGATTTAGTAGGTAGTTTAGTGGTAGATTCTGTTTTGTTAATTAGTGGTAGCTTGATTCTTTTTTAGTTACTTAGTGGTAGACTATGTTTTTGTTATTTTTTTTATGTTTAGTGTTGTATAGGTTTAGCGATAGGTTTAGTTAGCTTGGTTAGTTAGGTTAGTTAGTTAGTTAGCTTAATAGAAAGAAGAGGAAGAAGTACAAGAAGAGGAGGAGGAGAAGAGGAGAGGAGGAGGAGGAGGAGAAGAAGAAGAAGAAGAAGAAGAAGAAGAAGAAGAGGAGAAGAAAAAAACAAGAATGAGAAGAAGAGAAGAAGAAGAGAAGAACAGAAGAACAGAAGAAGACATAATAGCCCATTTAGCTCCAAAATGCCATAATAAGTACAAAATGGCATAAGAACCTTGGTTAGCTCATGAATATTATATTCTTAGCTTGTTTTACTCTAAAATGACATAATTAGTCCATGTAGCTCCAAAAAGACATAATTAGATAATTTAGCTCCAACAAGAGGTGAAGAGGAGAAGAAATACGAAAAATGAAAAGAAAGAAGAAGAAGAAGAAGAAGAAGAAGAGAAGAAAAAACCTTCTCCTTCTTCTCCTCCTTCTTCTCCTCCTCCTCCTTCTCCTTCTTCTTGATTTCTTCTTCTTCTTCTCCTCCTCCTCCTCTTTCTTCTCCTCTATCTTATTCTCCTGACCTTATTTTCCCCAACAATGAGATAATTAGCCCATTTAGCTACAAAATGGCATAAAAACCTTGGTTAGCTCATGAATATTATATTCTTAACTTGTTTTCCTCTAAAATGATATAATTAGAATATTTGTGTTGATCGGGTGGATTTACTTGTGATATTTGTCTCGTCGTTGTGAGGTCTGCTGTGCGAAGACCTGCCCGTGCGTTGGACGAGCTCCGCCCCTGCATTCGTAGGTCAGTACAAATTTCTTCTCCTCCCCGCCCCTTCATTTACTATGGCTCGGTTTTCGGATGAAACTTTCTAGATTTAGGTAACTAAATTAATTTATCAGTATGCGTGACCAGTATGCCTCTCCCGTTCGAAAGGGCGACATCTATAAATATGCATGTCTTTGCATATTTATAACCGCCATCCTTTCGAATTGTCCAACATTATCCATGGACAACCCGAGTATGTGTAGATTGGGTTTGTTTTCCCGTATGCTGTGCTCTGGATCCGATGTGGAATTTCGTCAATGCCTCCTTGTTGTTCTCCGTATGCACATCCTTTGTGTTTATTGCGGAGACGTGTATCAGGAGAACAGCGGGGAGGTGCTGCCGAAATTTTGCATTGGATCCGGAGCAGAGAATGGGAAAACGAACCCAATCTACAAATACTCGGGTGGGATTAGGACATATCTTTACCTATTAGCGTGTAGGTTGCCTGGACGTAATAAAAATGGCGAACCTGATTAACCGATGAATATAAATGCTAAATTATAGATAAATATATTTCTTTTGTCTTTAGTAGCTACGCAAGATGAGTGATCGTGCATGGATGTATACCGGTCACCCTAGTCAGAAAGAGATGACGAAAGAATGGTTTGTAAAAATAAAGGAATTACTGAGAGCCGCATTCGCAAATGGCCAGGAAAGAAACTATTGCCCCTGTCCTGGATACGACAACTATAAAAAGACGACAGAGGCTATAATGATTAAACACCTGCAGAGGAGGGGATTTAAGCCTAATTATACGGTGTGGACATTTCATGGTGAGTCTATACAACGCACAAGAGCTGAGGTGGTCCGTCGTCGCACGGACGAGCATGGTACCGGGATCGAAGACATGGTGCAAGACTTTGATGATGCTCGGGATTCGGAAGATGAGATGGAGGAATCTGCAAAGGCCTTTTATGAAATGTTGAAGTCTTCAAAACGTCCTCTCCATGACCACACTGAGCTCTGTCAGCTGGATGATATTGCACAAGTAATGGCTCTGAAGGCTCAGTTCAACTTGGGAAGAGAATGCTACGACGTGATGATGACACTATTTTGATGCTTCCTACCCAAAGGCCATGTCATGCCTGCAAACCTATACTAGTCGGAAAAAATACTTCGTGTACTTAAGATGCCCTATGAGAAGATAGATGCATGTGAGAAAGGATGTGTCTTATTTAGGAAGGAGTATGCACACTTGGACTATTGTCCCAATTGCGAGTCTTCCACGTATCTTGTGGTAGACAACGGTATGGGTGAGAAGAGGCAGACCAAAATCACAGTTAGTGTTCTTCGTTATATGCCAATCGTACCAAGACTTCAACGTCTGTTCATGGTCGAAGAGACAGCCAGACAAATGACATGGCACAAATTGGGCAAAAGAACTGAACTAGATGCGGATGGGAATAAGATGATGGTACACACATCGGATGGGGAAGCGTTGAATCATTTCGATGGATTGCATCAGGATAAAGCGGCAGATCCAAGGAATCCTCAAGTCTGCGGCGCCACGGATGGTTTTAATCCCTTCGGTATGACGGCAACCCAATACAGTTGTTGGCCTGTATTTGTCATTCCACTCAATCTCCACCCCCCGGGCAGACTATGCAAAGAAAGAACATATTTCTAACGTTGATAATTCCAGGGCCCAATTATCCGGGGAGGAATATGAATGTGTACCTGCAACCGCTTAAGGATGAATTGGAAGAAGCTTGGGATAATGGGGTCAAGACATACGATGCCGCTAGAAAAGAAAACTTCAAAATGCATGTGTGGTACATGTACTCTATGCATGACTTGCCAGGGTATGCGCTATTCTCTGGATGGTGTGTACATGGAAGGTTCCCGTGTCCCCAATGCAAGGCAGCTCTTCAATTTCATTGGTTGCAGGAGGGTCGGAAGTATTCTTTCTTTGACTTGCATAGACAGTTCCTGGATCCTGACCATCAGTTCAGAAAAGACAAGAAGAACTTTACCAAAGGTAAAGTTGTCAAACACTTGGCACCACCTGCGTTCACATGCCAACAGATCCTGGATCAGTTAAACGCCCTCGAGCCTGATCTAGAGCGTCCAGGGTATTTCAAGGGGTATAATTCAAAACACGCCTGGACTCACAAGCCATGCTTCTGGGATCTGCCTTACTTCAAAGACCTCCTTCTTCCACACAATATCGACATGATGCACACTGAAAAGAATATCGGAGAGGCTATTTTTGGTACATTGTTCGACATAGATGGGAAGACAAAGGATAATACTAAGGCTAGACTCGATCAAGAGACACTATGTCATAGACCGTTACAAAACATGCGAGAAGGCAAAGGAAAGCAGAAGTGGTCGAAGCCGAAGGCCTGGTTAAATCTTGGAAGGCCAGCTATGAGAGAAATTATCTTGTGGGTCAAAATGCAATTGATGTTCCCCGATGGGTATGCAGCGAATCTAAAGAGGGGAGCGAGTCTTGAAAAACTAGAAATATTTGGTCTCAAGAGTCATGATTGGCACATATGGCTAGAGCGGGTAATGCCGGTGATGTTACGTGGCTTTATTCCTCAGGATGAATTGCAAGTACTGGCGGAGCTGAGCTATTTCTTCTGTGTTCTTTGTGCAAAAGAATTGTTGCCTGGCGTGGTAGAAGACATGGAGGAGTTTGCATCGGAGTTGTTGTGCAAGTTAGAGAAGATCTTTCCACTGGGCTTCTTTAATCCAATGCAGCATTTGATTTTAGATGTCCCGACCGAGGCAAAATTGGGTGGGCCCGTGCAAGTCATTGGTGCTATGAAACTGAGAGGATGCAGAAGACCCTTCGAGCTAAATGTAAAAATAAGCGTAAAATTGAAGCATCGATGGCTGAGGCATTCATTATTGAGGAGGTCGCAAACTTTGTGACAGCACACTACGAAGCCAAAAAATCATCATTTTCATAATCCGAAGTCTCGGCACAATGATGCAGACCCTAAAAAAGGTGGGTCCAACCTCAGCCTATTCAATGGGAAGCTCGCACCAGCCGATGCTTCGAAACCAATAATGTTGGATGTCGAAGAATGGCGGAACATTTCGTTGTATATCTTCAACAACCTAATAGAAGTGCGGCCGTACATCGAGTGAGTTATCGGCACATTTTCCCGTAACTTCTAATTCATTTGAACTGCTCTTATTCCCGGATATTTCAAACAACCGTTACGTCGCCAAATTCTCAGATGGAGCGGTGATCAAAAATGATTCCGTCGAAGAGTATGAGCTTCTGTCAAAGACAGGAGGCGGCTATCCCGGTTTCATCTCTTGGTTCAAACAAACGGTAATTATCGATAATGGACCATTTCATTTCTTGGTCTAACTTGCGGCTAATGCAACAATCGTTTCGTATTAAACTTGTAGTCTAATTCATAGTCTATGGACGCCGAATTGAGACAAGTCGCTAATGGTTTTGACTATAAGGTCCGTTCATTTGAGAAATACAACATCAACGGGTATCTCTTTCGTACCTTTGGCAAAGAGCTATCTATGCCCGACCGGAAATCTACAAATTGTGGTGTCTCTGCTATCGGCGAAGGTGTTACCGAGTATTATGTAAGAGTTGAAGCAATTTATGAACTTCAATTCTATGGTGAAAACCCACCGAATGTCGTAGTCTTCAAATGTTATTGGTTCCAGCCGAAGAAGACTAGAAGAACTCATGAACATATAGGACTAGTCGAAATCAATCCAAAAACCCATTTAGATGTTCTCGATGTCTATATTACGGCTCAATAGGTGACCCAAGTTTTCTATCTACCGTGGGCATGCCAAACGGATAAGAATGTGGAAGGTTGGTATGCTGTTTATGAAGTGCTGCCACATGTCAGACCACCTCTCCCAAATGAACAGGATTATGAACCTCACATTAACCCAGACACATACGATGGAGAATTCTTCCAAGAAACACATCTTTCCCAGAAATTTTTCAAGAACCGCCGTGCTTCACCCAAGAACAGGGAAGTAGACAGCGATAATGAATCCGACTCCAGCCCTGAGCCGGAACCAGAAGACCTGGAACTCGTAGAGGTTACAGATGCGGATGACCTGTCAATGCTTCAACGATTAAAGGAAGGCCTTTCACAACTTCACGCCGTTGAACCCGACGAGCACGTCATTCATCAAGACATGCGTGATAGTGATGATGATGATGCATTTATTGATGATGATTATTAGTTTGTAAGATTTACAACTTAAATTATATATATTTTAATCTTTATTATTCATGTACATACTATTATTCATGTGAGTTATTCAATTTTTTTATGTTGTACTAATTTCTTTTAATCTTTATCATGGCAGGTCACCAGGTGTGGAAAGATGGTGGGCGCTTGTCCAGATCGCTCGACGGGTTCTTCCCAGGCGCCCCGCACGAGGGGTGGTACTTCCCTTCCACCCCTATCTCTTCATAGAGCCTTTTGCAGATAGTCTGTCAACACCACCCGTGGGTTCTTCTTCGTCGGCGGCATTGCCCACTGGGAGAGGTGCTGGTCGGGTAGGGAAGAAGGCGAAGGGTACAGGGAGAGGTGGTGGCCGCAGAAGATCCAGGAGGACTGTTGAGCCGTCCTCGCCACCACCACCAGCTCATTCACCCGAGCATACGACTACTATGGTCGACCCGTTTGCGGAGGAGGCTACGGGGACTCCGTTCCAGGAGCCTGGTGTTGACGGGCATTCGTCCCATGAGACTCCAGTCCAGGAGCAGCCTCGGGTCGAGGTGCATTCGGCCCATGAGACTACGGTTCCGGAGGCTTCACCTGACATGGAGAGGCCCGGATGGGAGACCGGCCGGATCGGACCGAGTTTCTGGATTGGACCGAGGGTCCGGGTGGCTCAGGGGGCGAGGATGGCGGGGATGATCTTACGGATAGTGAGGGCGATGTGCAGGTGGATGGGGCCACCGTGTACAAGCATGGTAGTACGCGTCTACCCGCGAGCAGAGGACGGTGATTAAACCTGAAGCAGATAGGTAAGTACATTTACTATTTTTTAGGTTTTGCCTTCCAGTTTGTTCAAATATTTAATGCGTTGACCTTATCATACTGCAGGGGATGGGTACACCCTCTTGGAGTCCGCAGGCCGAACTCCGTCCTTGGTGTGCTTTGCCGGACAAATTTCCCGGGGTTTGTCATGTTTCCTGGTGAGGGTCAGGTTCCTACACTAGGATTTTCCTAGTGGCACTACCAGGCTGCGCAGGCCCCGCCGGAGGAGATTATAGATGGTGTCTTGTGCCACACGAGGGCCGAGATGGTGATCAAGAGCTTTTGGGTAAATTATCCTTTTACAGAATCTAAAATTAACAATATAGCTAATTATTGTACTAATCGGTGTTTTCATGTTTGATTGCAGACCTTCTATAGGTGTGAGGATGGATATGAGGAGGAGGCGGCCAGGGTTCTCGAGGCCGAGTGTAGGCGGTTATTACAGAACTTACGCCACGAGGCTCGGCCGCTGGCTATTCGAGATTACTACGCCACGCGTGGTATTAAGAAGCAGAAGAAGGATTGCCGCGGAAGTTTCTGAAAAAGGAGCAATACATGAAGGTAATTACCTATTCTTAAGTCCTTCTACGTAGTTTTCTTGATTTCATTCATAGGCGTAGATCTCAAAATTGTTTCTAATAACTTACAGGTGCCCCCGAGATGGTGTGCGGATAAGATGGATTGTTGGGAGGCGTTGGTTGATGAGTGGTGCACAGGCAGCTGGCGAGCCGTCCACGAGAATGCGAAGAATCGGCGTAGCCATATGGTTGGTGTGACAGACCATCAAGGTAGCGCCAACTTACTTCAGTTCGGATGAAACTGGGTATGTGATTTGCTTCATGATTCATGCAATTCATTCTTCATGCTAATATTTTGTTCCTCTCTTTTAAGCGCATCACATAAGACGGAGATGCCACACTTGCACGACCTTTATGGCATGGACCATACTGCCTCGTACAAGAAGGCGAACACATTCTGTGCGTCTGACCTGGATGATCCCAATAACTTCACCAACATATCATCCCACCAGAAGCTCGTGGCATACAGGGACGCTGTCGTGGGTTTTTCACGGCAGATGTCCTCGTGAAAGGACTTAATGTTGGAGCCATCGCACCTTGGTGGCGAATCAAAGGGGTTGAACGGGAGCGAGACAAAGATTTACCCAGGTTCGGCCCCTCGTGAGGAGGTAAAAGCCTACGTCCTGCTTTGTGTTGTATTGACGGTGTTTCGATTACAAGGAGGGTGTAACTCGCCTGACCTAGCACTCGATGATTTCTAACCTGCCCTCTCCTTCCCTGGGACTCGCCTTTATATATAGGTCGAGTCCTTAGGGTTTACAAGGGTCCTTTCCTTTTTACAAATCGTGACTCCACAGATCTCTAAGTCGCCATCTTTCCAAGACTTGGAGACCTTCTCTACTAGGGACTCCTCCTGAAGGTCCTGACCCGCCATACGACTTCCGGCCTTACTGGGCCAAGGCCAGAACCACTTCGAGATGAGTCGCCAGCTTTGGTGACCGGGCCCAACTAAGGCGGGTTACCCAACGGATAATATCCCCAACATTAGGCCCCAGATTGACTTGAATTTCTTTCACGCCAATATCCTCACTCTATTAGGGGCGATTCATCTTCAGTCTTCTTATGCACCATACACCTAAACCGCCATCTGCTGCAGAAAAACTCAAGTCGCCAAACCACTTCTTGTTGGCGCCTTCTTATCCCTTGAATCTCGGAAGAGATGATGACGTAATCTCCAACGGATCCTTCGGTATCATTATCCCAAAAATTTCGAGGCGCCATCATGGCGAATCTTTATCTTTTGGCAGTTCCCGCTCGTGGCGCTTCGATCCTAGCGCCCGACCTGATAAATAGGCGGGAGGAAGGGACAGGGCACATTTCACCTACCCATCTTATCGCCCTTCTCTTCCTGGCCATCGCAACGAAAGCCTTATAGACACCCGAGAGCTCCGCCGCCACCCGAAGACTTCGACGTCGTCCGAAAGCTTCGACGCCGCCCGAAGACTTCGTCACCGCTGAACACCTCATCGTGGCCGAGCATTTCGTCGTCGAGCACCTTGTCGCCGTCGAGCACCTCGTCGCCACCCGAGATCTTCGTGTCCGTCCGAGATCTTCGCCGCCGTCCGCGCAACACTCGCGGCGAACCCCTCTTCGGACGCCTCCAGCCATATCCACCAGGTCAACATCCCGCCATTGAAGGCAGATCCAAGTTTTTCGAGGTTCATGCCTACTGTGTTCTTGGTAGATCCCGAATGGCTTCGTAATTCCTGATTAGTTGGCGGTGATGATAGCGAGCACAACAATGTTTTCCATACCTTTAGTTGTTCGGCCTTGATTTGCATACTTAGAAAAGGTTTCACCAGATCAACAATACTGTTCCCACCTTAGTCACAAGCCGTTTTATCCAGACCTTTTTGCATTCATTTTTGTCTGTCCAGTAGATCCATAATCTATCGCTTGTCGAGTGAAATCGGTTTATAATCTCATACTTCACCATCTTGGCAAATACTACTGAAGCTCCGAAACACCTCTCCTTTAAGTAGTAAGAGTTTCATCAGTCGCCCTGGCAGCCTGACCCAGACCTTCATCGGCTGGTCAAAAAACTCCCTCAGCCATCAAGCAAATTGTTTGGCGAGTCAAATGAACTTGTTTCACCATTTTCAGTAGATGCTTGGCGTGTTGATTTACCCGTAATTTTATTCCTTCGTAGCATGGGCAATGTTTTCAAAAGTGATTGGCTCCCAACCAAGGTCGATGATGCTATACTTAACGACTATGTAAAAATGGGGAATCTGGACCCTCAAGAGGTTATCGATTGGCGCACCGCGTTAGGAGAAGAAATCCCCAACCCGAAGGAAGGGGAGATAGTTGTTTTTGTTGAACACCATGAATGGGGCTTTAAGCTGCCCGGATCGAAATTCCTTAGTGATGCCATGACCTTTATGAATGTCTGCCTCCAGGATTTAGGGCCCAACTCGATAAGCAATTTATGCCAGTTCCAAGTGTTTTGTGAGGCTTACTAGCGGATGGAACCCTTAGTTCCTTTATTCTGGTACTTCTACCATTTGAATAGCCAAACAAAATTTCAAAATGGCCCTAGTCTGGAGCTTGGAGGTGTCAATGTTCAGTGCCGTAGGGATAGTTCATTCCCGTCACTCGCCATGCCAAGCCATCCCAAAGGCTGGGGTGAGTCTTGGTTTTACTGCCGGGAGACTTCGCCTGAGGGCGAGAACAAACTTCTCGGCTATAGGGACGATCGCCTTCCAACAAATTTCAAACTCCCAGACAAGCTCACCGAAGAAGAGGAGTCAGACTTTATCCCAGTACTGTCCGAGTTAAGATCTCTGACAAACAACGGCCTTACTGGGGTTGACATGATCTGCTGCTGGGTTGAATGGCGTATCCTCCCCTTAAGTCGTCGTGACGGATTAATGTGTGATTTTGACGGCACCCTGGATCAACCTCACTGCTACTTCCACACGGCTCTGACAGAAAGTGATATTGTAACCATCATCAAGAAGTTGACCGGCGAACCCGCGGCAAAATGCGGCCAAATAGGTCTAAAGCCGTTCTGCAAGATCACCCCGGCACCAAAGGTAAATAACTTAACCCGCCTCTTGTTTTTATTCCTTTCGTCTTACTTGAACTATGACCTCTTATAAAATATGCCATTTCAGAAAGGTCATAAATTCTGGTCAAAGAGGCCAAAGAAGTCGTCCATGAACCAAGCTAGGCCGCCTCCAAAGAAAAAGTCCAAGGGCAAGGGCAAAGCCGCTGTCATTGATCCATCTGAAGCCGATGAATCCCAAGTCGGCGACGTACTTTTAGAGGTAAAAAATCCATCGTCTTTAACTCGCCATTCATTGCTGATAGTTTTGTGTTTACACCTCTATATCTCTTGTGTAGAATGAGGACAATGAAAGGCAAGAAGACTCCCTAGAGGTAATTTTTGTTTCCTTCCACTCATCTTCTCCTTCACCTAAGCCGGCCAGGCGCATTTGTGGGAAAGTTCCCTTCTCACACCCAAATGCTTGTTTGGATCCAAATTTCCTTTTTAAGAAAGTGCACCATACTTCAAATCGGAAAACTCTGAGTCATTCTGGAGACTTGGTGTCCGGGTTACCAACAAGAACCAAGAAAAGGAAAAATGAGGTATCTTTTAATAACACTTCTTCATGTCCTTTTGGATCGCGTTTGTAACCTGCTCATATCTTTGAAGTATTGATTTTTGCAGAGTTCTCCTCCCACATCCGGCAACTCAGTGATGTAGGCACTTCCACCGATGATCCGTGTCCCTGGGTAAGCCTTTGACAACATTTACCTTTGTTCTGATGGTGGTAATATCCATTCCTTTAAAGGCACCCCCTTCTCCTTTTAGGGCACAGGCGAAGAAAAGGAAAACTGGTGGATCAACTCCCATTACAGCATCGGAGCCTATTGAAAAATCGGCGCCGATCCAGGATAACCCGGACCAAGACAAACCTGAAGGTCAAGTGGATCTCCCCAGCTCGCCCAAGGAAACCATGGAAGTGCCTAACCCGCCAAGTCCATTGAAAACAGTAGAAGACCCAGACGTTGTAGTTATCACCGGTACTCGCTTCTCTAAGCCGGCCACAATGGTTTTATCGAAGCATGTATCATCATCAGCTCAACCTGTTTTTGAGCATGAAATTTCCAAGGCTAAGCTCTCCCAGTATGAGAATCTCGAATTCAAAGAACTTTTCTCTGGCTTTGCAAGTCGCCTGGAGGCGAGTTATGAGATGGAGAAAAATCTGCTTTGATTGCTGAAGAACAAACATGAGGTACGTCTTGTTGCACACTGTATTATCCTCATTAACCCCCAAGGGCTAGGTCATCAGTAAAAAGATGAGCCGGGTCTTGATAGTAAAAATGAATCTGTCGACCTGTAACCCCAAGGGCCGGGTCATCTGTAAAAAGATGAATCGGGTCTTGATACTTGAAGAAAAACTTTCGACCTATAACCCCCAAGGGCCGGGTCATCTGTAAAAAGATGAGTCGGGTCTTGATAATTGAAGAAAAACATTCGACCTGTAACCCCCAAGGGCCGGGTCATCTATAAAAAGATGAACCAGGTCTTGATACTTGAAGAAAAAACTTTCGACCTGTAACCCCCAAGGGCCGAGTCATCTGTAAAAAGATGAGACGGGTCTTGATAATTGAAGAAAAATATTTTGACCTGTAACCCAAAAGGGCCGGGTCATCTGTAAAAAGATGAACCGGGTCTTTATACTTGAAGAAAAAACTTTCGACCTGTAACCCCCAAGGGCCAGGTCATATGTAAAAAGATGACCCGGGTCTTGATACTTTATAATTTTGTCTTAAAAATTTAACATTAGCCCCCAAGTGTTAGGGATGTTGCTTGCAATAATTCTGAGACTTGCCCCTTGACTATATATTTCGACAGGAATCACTTATCCAAACTGAATCAGCATTTGGCGACTTGAAGAAAAGTTTAACCGATCTGCAGGATGCCCTGGCTAAATCAGAAGAGAAGTGTCAACTGATCTTCTCTGAGATGGAGAAGCTAAAAGCCGACTTAAAAAGGGCTCAAGTTGATCAAGATGCCTTAATAAAGCGAGCAGAAAAAGCTGAAGCCAAATTGGACACTGTGCAACAAGAGATGTCCGGCTTAAAGCGACATATCTCCAACATGGCGCAAGCTGTCTTTCGTAAAAACCAACCCTTGACCTTGCACTTTGTAAATAAATAGCTTTGTATAAATCGCTGACTATCATTACCTCTTACACAGGTACGAGAGCCGCCAATCTTCAGGATGATTGTGTCCTGATGCTGAAGGCGATTTATACGTTGACGGAGCAACTGTATACCGGAAATGTGCTGACCGTGAAAGCAGTGATGGGTGCCAAGGAACCCATAACATCAATAAAGAAGATGCTTGGCTGCTTATCTACTCATCCTCCTCAAATTGGCGAGCTAACTCGGTCAGCCGCCCGAAAAAGAGCACTGACTACGCTGAGTCGGTGTTTGGCGTATGCTCCAGAAATAAACCCAGAAGAAGTAGCGGCGGGCTTTCCCCAGCTCAAGGATGACGGGTCAGAATTTCTGAAGAAGACTACCAGCATGTTGTTAAAGAATCCCGTTTGGCGGCGACTCAGCTTGCTGCCAGCTTGGATTTATCAAAATACCGAGCTGCCTATGACAACAAGAACAAGAAAGTTAACCCGCCAACCTTTGTAATGACCAGCTTAACTCCGCGTCGACCCATGAATCCTTTCGACTTGGAGGCGGATCTCTCAAAATTGCTGAACGATGAAGATGAGTTCGCCGCGTTATCCAAGTGTAACCGTGTACTGGGCGACTTGCAAATTGAAGTCGGCCAAAGCTCGCACCAGGCTGATCCAAGGACATCAGGAGAATAAAACTTCATAGATTTGGCCATGAGAGCCATGTAATAAGTCTTTTTAGAGATCAAACTGCTTCTGTGATATCTTGAAAAATCCTTATGTCGCCCTTAAGGCGTTTTGAAATGCTTGATTCGCCGTTGAGGCGTTTTTATGATGCTTGACCCGCCATGGCTAGAATGATTTTGATCATCAACCTGTTAAGCTTGAAAACATATATCAAACCATCTCAGTGAGTAATGGGTGATAATAAATAGCAATCGGCCCAAGATATTTGAGGCGAGTCAGAAAAAAGTCTGAAAAACCTTGTGGCAGTGCCAGGAAGGTAAAAATAGCAATTTCGTCGGCTCATCAGGTCACGACAGGATGAGACGAGTTAAATAAACTCAAGTGCTACCCAAGGGAGACTTCTGTATCAAAAGCTCAAGTATTTAGACCGGCTGATCAGGCACGAATCAAGCTTCAGTGAAGCGTGTTCAATGAACCAATGGTTTCTCTATTTTCCATGTGAGGCGCTTACCGGTACCAGACATGTTTTAACCAAGGCGAGTTCAGGGTCCATGAGCGGAATAACTCGCCAAGAGTTCACGGGTCCATATGGCGATTCGGCCAACACACAGTCCAGTATAACGATTTGTAATGCGGTAATTTTTCACAGGCCAAGTGGGTAGTAAGGCTGATCTAAGTGAGAGGAAGCCCCCAAGTGACCTATGATTAAGGGAAAGACCGTCATACGATTGTAGAAGCGTATACACTATTACCACAAAACAACTTGAAAACAAACTGTCCTCAAGTAAGCCGGCCTAATCCACAGAATCATATAAGGCGCCTATGATTGAATCGCGCGCTTGTGGTGACTTCGATCCTCTTTAGCTTATCGATACCCAGTTTTGTAATAAGCGCATCATGGCGACTTAAGCAATTTGGTATGGATAGCGTCCATGCTTGGTCGACTTGTTGATGAAAAAATAAAGATCCATGCCTTTCAATAAGATGAATTAGCAGGAAAGCCCCCAAGTCGTGAGGCGTTAATTTTATTGCTTTATAAGGAATGAAAAAACTTACAAAACGTAGAGCTAATAGCTAAAGTGTAATAAGGCCGCAAGTAGGCTATGTTCCAGGGGTGAGTTGACTCAGCCTCCGTGGTTGGCCGATTAGGCCGTAGATCCACCAGATAGTAGGACATGTTGCGAAGGTTTTTGCTGATGACGAACGGTCCTTCCCATGGCGGTCATAACTTATGCATGCTAGTAAGATCTTGTATCAGTCGAAGCACTAAGTCGCCCTCCTAAAAAGTTCGGCTCTTGACCCGGCGGCTGTGATAACGCCGTAAGTCCTGCTGATAAATGGTCGATCGGGCTGTAGCCAAATCACATGCTTCCTCCAAGGCGTCCAAGGAGTCCTGACGCGCCAGCTCATTGTCCTGTTCCACATAAGCAGCGATTCTGGGCGAGTCATGCCTAATGTCGGTGGGAAGAACGGCTTCTGCTCCATAGACCATAAAGAAGGGACTAAAACCCGTAGAACGGTTCGGGGTGGTACGGATCCTCCATAGTACTGAAGGCAACTCCTCAACCCAACATCCCGGGGTACGTTCCAAGGGAACCATGAGTCGGGGTTTGATTCCTCGCAAAACTTCCTGATTCGCCCGCTCCGCCTGTCCATTAGATTTTGGTTGAGCAACCGTAGAAACATCAAGCCGGATGTGCTCACGATGGCAAAACTCTTGCATCGCTCCTTAAGACAAATTAGTGCCATTACCAGAAATGATGCTGTGTGGATATCCGAATTGGAAGATCAATTTTTTCAAGAATTTGACCGCTGTCTCCGCATCACAAGCTCCAACAGGCTCTGCTTCAACCCACTTGGTGAACTTATCAACCGCCACCAGCAAATGAGTTTTCTTGTTAGACGACATTTTAAAGGGGCCAACCATGTCTAACCCCCAGACCACGAAAGGCCAAGTGATGGGTATCATCCTTAGTTCTTGAGTCGGCACATGGGCCTGTCGCCCGTAACGCTGGCATCCATCACATCGACGAACTATCTCCTCTGCATCTGCATGGGCCGTCAACCAGAAGAAACCATGACGGAACGCTTTTGAAACCAAGGAGCGTGACCTGGCATGATGCCCACAATCTCCGGAATGAATGTCATTTAGAATTATGCACCCTTCTTCGGAGGAAACACATCTTTGGAAAACCCCGGAAGTGCTTCGTTTATATAATTCGCCATTGACGATCACCATGGATTTGCTTCGCCGAACGATTTGGCGAGCCAACACTTTATCCGTAGGTAACTCGCCTCGGGCGAGATAGGCCAGATACGGAAGAACCCAATCCGGCATAACATGGAGAGCTGCCACGAACTGGGACTCAGGATCTGGTATTGCCAACTCTTCCTCCGAGGGCAACCTTACGGAAGGATTATGCAGAGTATCCAGAAAAACATTGGGGAGAACCGGCTTACGCTGGGAACCGAGACGTGAAAGGGCATCAGCTGCTTCGTTAAGGCGCCGGTCGATGCGATCGACCGGATAGCCATGGAAATGACCCGCCACATTAGACACAACCCTCCTGTAAGACGCCATCAAGGGGTCCCGAGAGTCCCAAGTACCTGAAACTTGCTGAGCCACCAAATCACAATCGCCAAAACATCTGACCCGCGTAAGGTTCATCTCTTTGGCCAGTTGCAAACCATGAAGCAAAGCTTCGTATTCCGCAGCGTTGTTGGTACATGGAAACATGAGTCGGAGGACATAGCAGAATTTGTCTCCTTGAGGCGATATCAGCACCATGCCAGCCCCCGAGCCTTCCAACTGTCTAGATCCGTCAAAATAAATAGTCCCGTATGTAAGGTTAGGCCTGTCTTTCGGGATCTGTAACTCGGTCCAATCATTGACGAAATCAACCAAGGCCCGAGACTTGATAGCCGTGCGAGGGGTGTATCGCACATGGTGCGGCCCAAGTTCGATCGCCCACTTGGCAATTCGCCCTGTCGCCTCCCGATTCTGGATGATGTCCCCGAGGGGAGCGGAGCTAACCACCATGATGGGTTGCTCTTGGAAATAATGTTTGAGCTTCCGGCTTGCCATAAAGACCCCATAAACTAATTTCTGCCAGTGTGAGTATCGCTGCTTGGAAAGAGTTAGCACATCGCTGATAAAATACACCGGGCGTTGCACAGGATATTCCTTCCCTTCCTCCTTCCTTTCGATGACCACCACCACATTCACTGCTTTGGAGTTTGCCGAAATATATAAAAGCATGGCTCTTTCTTAGTCGGGGCGGCCAAGACCGGCGGGTTGACCAGCTGCCGTTTTAAGGCTTCGAAAGCTTCATTGGCTTCGTCTGTCCAAACAAAATGGTCAGATTTCCTAAGCAATTGATAAAGTGGAATAGCTTTTTCTCCCAGACGGCTTATGAAGCGACTTAAGGACGCAATACGACCTGCCATCCGTTGGACTTGATTAATATTCGCTGGTTTTCCAAGGGAAGTAACCGCCTCGATCTTGTCCGGGTTAGCTTCAATGCCGCGCTCGGATACCAAAAAGCCCAACAATTTCCCTGCAGGAACACCAAAGACACACTTGGTAGGATTAAGCTTCATCAGATATACCCGCATATTATCAAAAGTTTCCTTGAGATCTCCCAGTAGAGTTTCCTTCCTGTGAGTTTTAACCACAATGTCATCAACATAGGCATGGACGTTGCGTCCGATTTGGCCTCGGAGGCAATTTTGGATGCAGCGCTGATAAGTCGCCCCTGCATTCTTGAGTCCAAACGGCAGGGACACATAGCAAAAAGCCCCAAAGGGGGTTATAAAAGCCGTTTTCTCCTGATCTTCCATGGCCATCTTGATTTTGTGATATCTGGAATAAGCGTCCAAGAAGCACAAACGTTCGCATCCCGCCACTCAATCAATAATTTGATCGATGCGGGGAAGAGCGAAAGGATCCTTTGGACAAGCTCTGCTAAGATCCGTGTAATCAATGCACATACGGAAGGTACCGTTCTTCTTGAGCACCAGGACCGGGTTAGCCAACCATTTGGGGTGGAAGACCTCTACGATGAATCCGGCAGCCAAGAGACGGGCAACTTCCTCCCCGATTGCCTTGCGTCGTTCCTCATTGAACCTACGAAGATATTGCTGAATAGGTTTTGCCTTTGGGTCAACATTAAGATGGTGCTCAGCGAATTCTCTCGGCACACCAGGCATGTCAGAAGGTTTCCATGCGAAGATGTCCCGATTCTCATGGATGAATTCGATGAGCGCGCTTTCCTATTTGGGATCCAGACCCGTCCCAATAGTGAACTGCTTGGTTGAGTCGCCAGGCACGAAATCCACTGTCCTAGTGTCATCTGTTGGTTTGAACTTGAGGGGCGGCTCAACGTCTGTCGTTGGCTTCTTTAAAGGTGACATATTAGCCGGATCAACATTGGCCTGGTGATACTTCAGCTCTTCTGCAGCACAGACGACTTCTGCGTAAGCCGCATCCCCTTCTTCACACTCCCTTGCAATCCTCCTATCGCCATCAACCGTGATGGGTCCTTTCGGACCAGGCATCTTGAGTTTAAGGCATACATAGCAGGGGCGAGCCATGAACCGGGCGTAAGCCGGTCTCCCAAACAACGCATGATAGGGGCTCTTTAACTTGACCACCTCAAACATAAGCGACTCACTCCTATAATTAGACGTTGTTCCAAGCGCAACCGTGAGCCTAACTCGGCCTATGGGATACGCCGATTTACGTGGGACAATCCCGTGGAATACCGTGGTTGAGGGCATCAAATCTTTCTCCAACAGGTTCATCCTTTGGAAGGTATCGATATAATATGTTGATGCTGCTGCCACCATCCATCAGTACCTTCGGCAAAGTATATCCTCCAACTTGGGGAGCCACGACCAACGCTAAGTCGCCGGGATTGTCAACTCTTGGTGGGTGATCCTCCCTACTCCATGATATAGTCTGCTCGGACCAATGGAGGTATCTTGGGAGTGCCGGCTCAGATACACTGTACGCTCGGTGACTCACCTTTTTATCACGCCTCCAGGCATTGGTGGTGAAAACATGGTACTTCCCGTTGCTTAACTTCTTGGATTATTGCGGAAGCCACCATTGTCGTCCTGCCCCTGCGAAGCCCCCTGTGGGGGGGGTTGCTGAAAAACTCCAGGCGGGTTATACCGTCGCTGGTGATGCACCAGATACTGGCCACTGCTTGGCTATGAACCACCCTGAGCCCTGGGTTCGGGGAACCGCCGAAGGGGTTCTGGCGTTGATTAGGTGCCCCGAATTGTTCCTGCCGTTGGTCCGGGTCACCGCTTTGCCCTTTTTTGATCGCCTCCGCCCGAAACTCCCGCATTACATAATAGTCCTCCCAGGAATGAGTCGTCGGTCCGTCTGCCATGGCGTGGTGCGGGCAGGGGCCTTGAGTAACTCATTATAGTTGCGCAGATTTTTGCCACTGTAACCCCTATTCTTTTTCTGACGCTGGTTGCCATTATTGGTGTTGGTGTTGGCGACTAAGTCCGAAGACTCTTCCTGTTGCCTTCTCTTGCTATTCGCTCCATGATTATGGCGGGCGCGTCCGTAGAACCGGGTATGATTTTTCGATGACTCGCCCTTCCTTGGCGAGTTAGCTTTACCACCATCGTCGCCGGGATCTTTGGTGTTGTCCGCCTCAGCGTACCTAGTGAGGGTGTCCATTAGCTCCCCCATGTCTTGGACCTTTCGCTTGAGTCGCCCCAACTTCTGCACCAAGGGCTCGTAGTGGCAATTCTGCTCAAGGATCAGCACAGCCTGAGCCGCCGTAATACCGAGCGACGAGTGAATGATTTCCGCGACCCGCCGTGACCAGTGGTGGGCCGACTCATCTGCGTTGAACGCAATGCTGTAGATCAACTATTGTCATCGGCACTTTACAGGTTCCTCGGAAGTTTTTGACGAAACGCTCTTTCAATTCAGCCCAAGTCTGGATGGAGTTGGGGGGCAAGTTCTTTAACCAAGTACACGCCGTCCCTTCGAGCATCATTATGAAGTACCTAGCGCAGAATGCTTCACTTCCATCGAGCATGTCCATGGCGATTTCGTAACTCTCGACCCACGACGCCAGCTCAAGGTCCGGAGTGTAGTTAGGCACCTTTCTTGGCCCTTTAAAATCCTTGGGCATTCGCTCGTTGCGAAGGGCGAGGGCCAAACACGGCACCCCTACTTGTCTGCCGCTTCCAACAAGAGGCGCTAGGGCGGCTTGAGTGTCCGGGTGATCCCGACCTGGCGGGTCTCGATGATCAGGCGAATTGACCTGGGGAAAGGGTCGCGGTCCGGTGCTTATAGCGGGCTGGTCCTTTGGCCAACTCCTGGTGCGGCTTGCCTGGGGAGTGGAGTGCAGCCGATCTAGGCTGTGCGAGAACTGGGCGTTTTGAACCACCGCCGTCTTCAACATCTCAATGGCGTTCCTTGCCTCTATCTCGGCTGGCGTGTTGCCGTGAATCGGAAGGGATTCTAAATGGCGAGTTGCGGCAAGGACATTGCCCACCGGGTTGGAAAAGTGACCTTGAGGTGTGTGGAATCGAGGAACGCGATCCACAGCTGGCTGAAACGGTGGGTTCGGTGGTTGGCCTGGCCCTCCCCCCGGGGCGACTCCTGCCCCAGGAGTTCGTGGAGTGTCGAACATGCGGGTCGGGTTGAGATCAGGCGGCAAGCGACCCTGGTGCCTCCGCTGATGGACAGCGACAGATGCACACTAGTGCCTTTCGAGCCGCCTGTTGTCGGTATTCAAGCGAGCTATCTCAGCGGTAATTTGAGCCTATCGGGTCTCGATCCTGGCGGCCTCCACCTCAGCGTCCCGCTGAGCCTTTGCCACCCCTTCTCTTAGCTTCGTCAGTTCCGTGTTTACCGCCTCCTGGTTTTCCGGTGTGATGGGGGTCGCCATGAGCCTTGTGATTTCTGCTGCTAACTCCACCAAAATCGTGGCCAGGCTACTAGACGTCTCGCCAGTTCCATCTCCGCCTGCTGGGTTTGGCAAGGGTTGAGTCGCCCCTGCCATGTAAACGTCGATCTGACGGCGAGTCCGGTCAAGAACTTCGGGGTCCATGGCCAGTGACAAGTCCCCAAGGCAGCCCCCGTGTAGAGACTGGATTGAATCTGAATCGCCCATGGACGATTCGTCATCAGTGTTGACTGGCGTGGTTTCCTGGGTCGCTGAGTGTTCTGGCTCCTCAGATCCCTGCGTGAATCCAACAAAGACCGGACGGGTTAGGTTTGGCATCACGACAGGGCAGACGTACCTGGCCGGCTCGACGACGTCGGAGGAGGTGTGCGGCTCAGGCACGGGCGATCCAATCATGCCGATGAAGATGCTCATCTTGCCGAAGGGGGCCCTGTAACAGGATTCGATCGAATCGGCCTCGGGCCCCCATCGCAAGTTGTTGATGTAGTACTTCCCGCGGCGGCTCCGAGTCATGAGCCCCGCTGCGTAGCTGCCAGACCCTGGTAGG
Source organism: Hordeum vulgare subsp. vulgare (assembly GCF_904849725.1). Taxonomy (NCBI): domain Eukaryota; kingdom Viridiplantae; phylum Streptophyta; class Magnoliopsida; order Poales; family Poaceae; genus Hordeum; species Hordeum vulgare. The sequence goes on along the minus strand of NC_058519.1, from coordinate 273,892,420 downwards.
GCTCCCTTTGAGAACTCAACTCCACCGTGCGCAGGCCCCAAGGTGGGCGCCAACTGTCGTGGTTTTGTCACGGCAGATGTCCTCGTGAAAGGACTTAATGTTGGAACCATCGCACCTTGGTGGCGACTCAAAGTGGTTGAACAGGAGCGAGACAAAGATTTGCCCAGGTTCGGCCCCTCGTGAGGAGGTAAAAGCCTACGTCATGCTTTGTGTTGTATTGATGGTGTTTCTATTGCAAGGAGGGCGTTACTCGCCTGACCTAGCACTCGATGATTTCTAACCTGCCCTCTCCTTCCCTGGGACTCGCCTTTATATATAGGTCGAGTCCTTAGGGTTTACAAGGGTCCTTTCCATTTTGCAAATCGTGACTCCTCAGATCTCTAAGTCGCCATCTTTCCAAGACTTGGAGACCTTCTCTACTAGGGACTCCTCCTGAAGGTCCTGACCCGCCATACGACTTCCGGCCTTACTGGGCCAAGGCCAGAACCACTTCGAGATGAGTCACCAGCTTTGGTGACTCGGCCCAACTAAGGCGGGTTACCCAACGGATAATATCCCCAACAGACGCGGGGAAGGCTACGAAAGGGGATGACTTTAACCCTAGCCAGGAACCTTTGGATCCAGAACTGGTGATGATATCTGGTGGCGGGAGGCCCCATGGCTCGATAGCCATTGGAGATGGGATAATACGTTGTCCACTCACTCTGCCGGAGATCAAGGCGCGCCAGTCGAGCACCTGTCCTGGGATAATGCGTCGTCCACGGCCAGCCGATCTTGCCATCGAGGTTAGTTGTACGGACTAAGAACACTTTCATCCATTTCATTATGTGTGTCACCATAGATCATTACTGTGGTAACGAGGAATGGTGTTTCAGGCTGTTCTTCAGAAAGAGAGATTGGCAAACCAGGCTGCTCTTGAGAAAGAGAGATTGGCAAGCCAGGCTGCTCTTGAGGCTGCTCTTGAGAAAGAGAGATTGGCAAATCAGGCTGCTCTTCATGGGAGGGACCAGACCACGGCACGACTGATTGAGGAGGAGAGGTCCCGGAATGAGGCGGGTCAACGGGCCCTGTACGAGCTTTTTGTGGTAAGTTTTTTTCACATTAGCCAAATCATCTATGTAATGTATGTTTCATTACTAACTAATACAACCCACTCTTCAGGGTCTGTGCGAGAAGAGCGGTCAAGTCCCTCCGCTGATGCCCATCTTCTCTTCGATTGCGACGGTGAGTTTCATTATAAACTAGTATTAATAATTGAGTGTCATCGTGCTAACTGAGACATTCCAAAATATGTATTCTGCAGAATAACTCCCGAGCGGCAATCACACGACCCTTCTCCAGGTGTTTCTCCTCCTTGATGACCACTACGGTAAGTTTCTCTTATCCTCTTTCCTATTCTCCTTGCCTTAATTTCCCCATAATGACATAATTAGCCCATTTAGCTCCAAAAAGACATAGTTAGCTAATTTAGCTCCAAGAAGAGGAGAAGAAATAGGAAAAATAAAAATAAAGACGAAGAAGAAGAAGAGAAGAAGTAGTAGTAGGAGGAGAAGGAGGAGAAAGCCACGGACCTTCTAGTCCTCTCCTCCTCCTCCTCCTCCTTCTCCTCCTTCATTATTTCCTCTTATTCTTCTCCTCCTCCTCTTTCTTCTCCTATTTCATATTCTCATTGCCTTAATTTCCCCAATAATGACATAATTAGCCTATTTAGCTCCAAAATGCCATAATAACCTCAAAATGGCATAAGAACCTTCGTTAGCTCATTAATATTATATACTTAGCTTGTTTTCCTCTAAAATGGGATAATTAGCCCATTTTGCTCCAAAAATACATAGTTAGCTAATTTAGCTCCAAGAAGAGGAGAAGAGGAGAAATGAAAAGGAAGAACACAAAGAAGAAGAGAAAGAGAAGAGAAGGAGAAAGAGAAGAAGGAGGAGGAGAAGAAGGAGAAGGAGGAGGAGGAGGAGGAGGAGGAGGAGAAGGCCAAGGACCTTCTAGTTCTTCTCCTCCTCCTCCTCCTTCTCCTCCTTCTTCTTTATTTCTTCTTCTCCTCCTCCTCCTCCTCTTTCTTCTCCTCTTTCATATTCTCCTTGCCTTAATTTCCCAAACAATGACATAATTAGCCCATTTAGCTCCAAAATGCCATAATAAGCTCAAAATGGCATAAGAACCTTGGTTAGCTCATTAATATTATATACTTAGCTTGTTTTCGTATAAAATGAGATAATTAGCCCATTTAGCTCCAAAAAGACATAGTTAACTAATTTAGCTCCAAGAAGAGGAGAAGAAATAGGAAAAATGAAAATAAAGAAGAAGAAGAAGAGAAGAAGGAGAAGGAGGAGGAGGAGGAGAAGGAGGAGAAGGCCAAGGACCTTCTAGTCCTTCTCCTCCTTCTCCTCCTCCTCCTCCTTCTTCTTTATTTCTTCTTCTTCTTCTCCTCCTCCTATTTCTTCTCCTATTTCATATTCTTCTTGCCTTAATTTCCCCAACAATGACATAATTAGGCCATTTAGCTCCAAAATGCCATAATATCCTCAAAATCGCATAAGAACCTTGGTTAGCTCATTAATATTATATACTTAGCTTGTTTTCCTCTAAAATGGCATAATTAGCCCATTTAGCTCCAAAAATACATAGTTACCTAATTTAGCTCCTTGAATAGGAGAAGAGGATAAATGAAAAGGAAGAAAAAAAAGAAGAAGAGAAAGAGAAGAGAAGGAGAAGGAGAAGAAGTACGAGGAGAAGAAGGAGAAGGAGGAGGAGGAGGAGGAGAAGGAGGAGAAGGCCAAGGACCTTCTAGTCCTTCTCCTCCTCCTCCTCCTTCTCCTCCTTCTTCTTTATTTCTTTCTTCCTCCTCCTCCTCCTCCTCTTTCTTCTCCTCTTTCATATCCTCCTTGCCTTAATTTCCCCAAGAATGACATAATTAGCCCATTTAGCTCCAAAATGCCATAATAAGCTCAAAATGGCATAAGAACCTTGGTTAGCTCATTAATATTATATACTTAGCTTGTTTTCCTCTAAAATGAGATAATTAGCCCATTTAGCTCCAAAAATACATAGTTAGCTAATTTAGCTCCAAGAAGAGGAGAAGAGGAGAAGAAATAGGAAAAATGAAAAGAAAGAAGAAGAAGAAGAAGAGAAGAAGGAGAAGGAGGAGGAGGAGGAGGAGGAGGAGGAGAAGGAGGAGAAGGCCAAGGTCCTTCTAGTCCTTCTCCTCCTCCTCATCCTTCTCCTCCTTCTTGTTTATTTCTTCTTCTTCTCCTCCTCCTCCTCTTTCTTCTCCTATTTCATATTCTCCTCGCCTTAATTTCCCCAACAATGACATAATTAGCCCATTTAGCTCCAAAATGCCATAATAACCTCAAAATGGCATAAGAACCTTGGTTAGCTCATTAATATTATATACTTAGCTTGGGTTCCTCTAAAATGGGATAATTAGCCCATTTAGCTCCAAAAATACATAGTTAGCTAATTTAGCTCCAAGAAGAGGAGAAGAGGAGAAGAAATAGGAAAAATGAAAAGAAAGAAGAAGAAGAAGAAGAAGAAGAGAAGAAGCAGAAGGAGGAGGAGGAGGAGGATGAGAAGGAGAAGGCCAGGGACCTTCTAGTCCTTCTCCTCCTTCTTCTTTATTTCTTTTTATCCTCCTCCTCCTCCTCTTTCTTCTCCTCTTTCATATTCTCCTTGCCTTAATTTCCCCAACAATGATATAATTAGCCAATTTAGCTCCTAAAAGACATTATAAGCTCAAAATGGCATAAGAACCTTGGTTAGCTCATTAATATTATATACTTAGGTAGTTTTCCTCTAAATGACATAATTAGCCCATTTAGCTCCATAAAGACATAGTTAGCTAATTTAGCTCCACGAAGAGGAGAAGAGGAGAAATGAAAAGAAGGAAGAAGAAGAAGAAGAAGAAGAAGAAGAAGAAGAGAAGAAGAGAAGGAGAAGGAGAAGGAGAAGACGAAGAGGGAGGAGGAGAAGAAGAGAAGAAGAAGGAGAAGGAGGAGAAGAAGGATAAGGAGCCCTCATTCTTCTCCTTCTTCTTCTCTCCTCCTTCTTCTCCTCCTTCTTCTCCTTCTCCTTATCTTCTTTTTTCTTCTTCTCCTCCTCCTTCTCCTTCTCCTTCCCCTTCCCCTCCTCCTCCTCCTCCTCCTCCTTCTTGTTTTTCTTCTCCTTGTTCTCTTCTTCCTACTTCTCTGTCTTCTTTAATTTAGCTTATTTGTCATATATATGTTGTTGTTCTTCTTCTTCTGACTTTCTTATTCCCATTTTGCAGATTGGATGTACTACATGCATGGAAGCTGGCATTGGAGTGCTTTAGTTTCCGTTTTTATTTGAGTTGATGAACAATGTGGAACTATATGTATATGTATATATGGATGAACAATATATGTGCAACTATATGTATGTATATATGGATGAAACTTTGTATGTGTTGGTTCTTTTGATATATGGGATGTACGTTGATGAACAAATGGCATTGATGAGCTTTTATGTATATCATATATGTGTTGTGACCTATTTATCATATATGTGCTATGAATTATATGTATATGTGCTGTGAAATAAAAAAATAAACAAAAATGTGACAATATAGGCTCTTTGACGTCTGCCAGCTGATGGCAAAGGCCTTTGCCGTCAGCTGGCCGACGGCAAAGGTGCCACGTGGCGCCTAGCTGTGCAACCTGGGCAGTAGCAGCTGGCCATATAGTATCTTTGTTGTCTGCTTCCAGGGGGGCAGACGACAAAGAACAGGGCACAGAGGAGGGAGGAGGGTAGGCAGACGGCAAAGAGTGGAGGGGGGAGGAGGAGGAGGCAGACGGCAAAGAAGAGGGGGGAGGCAGACGGCAAAGAAGAGGGGGAGGCAGACGGCAAAGCCTCCGTTAGCCCCTAACGGAGGCAACGCCTGTCGGCTGCCGTCTCGGTCACTTTGTCGACTGCTCCTATGAAAAGCTGACAGCAAAGCTCTTTGCCGTCCGCTTTGGGGAGACAGGCGGCAAAGAAGCTACGATGCCGTCGTAGGCTGACGCGGAAATTTTGCCGGCCATGAGATTCTTTGCCGTCTGTGATATTGTCTTTGCCGTCCGGGATTTACTCTTTGCCGACTATGATGGCAGACGGCAAAGAAGCTAATTCATGTAGTGCAAGTACTTTGCGGACAAGAAGGCCGACAACATTAAAGGTATATATGATATACATGTTATTGATGTGTACCTTACCAGTGCTCGTAGTAGCTCCTGGGTATTTGATACTGGTGTTGTTGCTCACATTTGCAACTCAAAGCAGGAACTGTGGAATAAGCGGACGCTAGCCAAGGATGAGGTGACGATGCGCGTCGGGAATGGCTCCAAGGTCGATGTGATCGTCGTCGGCACGCTGCCTCTACATCTACCGTCGGGGTTAGTTTTAAACCTTAATAATTGTTATTTAGTACCAGCTTTGAGCATGAATATTGTATCAGGGTCTTGCTTAATGTGAGACGGCTACTCATTTAAGTCAGAGAATAATGGTGGTTCTATTTATATGAGTGATATGTTTTATGGTCATGCTACGCTTGTGAACGGTTTATTCTTGATGAATCTCAATCATGATGTTACACATATTCATAGTGTGAGTACCAAAAGATGTCAAGTTGATAATGATAGTCCCACATACTTGTGACACTGCCACCTTGGTCATATCGGTGTTAAGCGCATGAAGAAGCTCCATATTGATGGACTATCAGAGTCTCTTGACTTTGAATCATTTGACACATGCGAACCGTGCCTCATGGGCAAGATGACTAAGACTCCATTCTCAAGAATAATGGAGAGAGTAACCGACTTATTGGAAATGAACGTTGAAGCTCGCGGTGGCTATCGTTATGTTCCCACTCTCACCGATGATTTGAGTAGGTATGGGTATATATACTTCATGAAGCACAAATCTGAGATGTTTGAAAAGTTCAAGGAATTTCAGAGTGAGGTTGAGAATCAACGTGACAGAAAAATAAACTGTCTACGATCTGATCGTGGGGGAGAGTATTTGAGTCATGAGTTTGGCACACACCTAAGGAAGTGTGGAATTGTTTCACAACTAACGCCGCGTGGCACACCGCAACATAACGGAGTGTCTGAACATCGTAATCGCACTTTATTGGATAAGGTACGATCTATGATGTCTCTTACCGACTTACCGATATCACTTTCGGGATACGCATTGGAAACTGCAGCATTCACTTTAAATAGGGCACCGTCTAAATCCATTGAGAGGACACCGTATGAACTATGGTTTGGCAAGAAACCTAAGCTGTCGTTTCTAAAATTTTGGGGCTGCGATGCTTATGTGAAGAAACTTCAACCAGGAAAACTCGAACCCAAAGCGGAGAAATGCGTATTCATAGGATACCCTTAGGAAACTATTGGGTATACCTTCTATCTTAGATTCGAAGGTAAAACCTTTGTTGCCAAGAACGGATCCTTTCTAGAGAAAGAGTTTCTCTAGAAAGACGTAATTGGGAGGAAAGTAGAACTTGATGAGTTAATTACACCCCCTCTCGAACCGGAGAGTAGCGCAACGCGGGAAATTGTTCCCGTGGCGCCTACGCCAACTGGAGAGGAAGTTAATGATGATGACCATGAAGCTTCGGATCAAGTTTATACTAAACCATGAAGGTCCACAAGGGTATGATCGCACCAGAGTGGTACGACAACCCTGTGATGGAAATCATGTTGTTAGACAACGGTGAATCTTCGAACTATGAAGAAGCAATGGCGGGACCGGATTCCAACCAATGGCTTGAGGCTATGAAATCTGAGATAGGATCCGTGGATGAGAACAAAGTATGGGCTTTCGTGGACTTGCCCGATGATTGGCGAGCCATAGAAAATAAATGGATCTTCAAGAAGAAGACTGACGCAAACGGTAATGTGACCGTTTACAAAGCTCGACTTGTCGCAAAGGGTTTTCGGCAAATTCAAGGAGTTGACTACGATGAGACTTTCTCTCCCGTAGCGAAGCTGAAGTCAGTCTGAATCATGTTAGCTATTTCCTCTTTTCATGATTATGAAATTTGGCAAATGGACGTCAAAACAGCGTTCCTTAACGGGTATCTTAAGAGTTGTATATGATGCAACCAGAAGGTTTTGTCGATCCTAAGAGTGCTAACAAGGTATGCAAGCTCCAGCGCTCCATCTATGGGCTGGTGCAAGCATCTCGTAGTTGGAACATTCACTTTAATGAGGTGATTAAAGAGTTTGGGTTCTTAAACTTTATGGAGAAGCCGGTCTGTACAAGAAAGTGAGTGGGAGCTCTGTAGCTTTCCTCATAATATATGTGGATGACATATTATTGATGGGGAATAATATAGAGTTATTGGAGAGCATAAAGGCCTACTTGAACAAGAGCTTTTCAATCAAGGACCTTGGAGAAGCTGCATACATATTAGGCATCAAGATCTATAGAGATAGATCGAGACGCCTCATAGGTCTGTAGCAAAGTACATACCTTGACAAGATATTGAAGAAGTTCAATATGGAAAACTCAAAGAAGGGGTTCTTGCCAGTTTTGCAAGATATGAGATTGAGTAAGACTCAGTCACCGACCACGACAGCAGATAGAGAGAAGATGAGTACTGTCCCCTACGCTTCAGCCGTTGGCTCTCTAATGTATGCCATGCTGTGTACCAGACCTGATATAAACCTTGCCATAAGTTTGGTAGGGAGGTACCAAAGTGATCCCGACATGGAACACTGGACATCGGTCAAGAATATCCTTAAGTACCTGAAAAGGACTAAGGAGATGTTTCTCATTTATGAAGGTGACGAAGAGCTCATCGTAAAGGGTTACGCCGATGCTAGCTTCAACACAGATCCGGATGACTCTAAGTCACAGAACGGATACGTGTATGTTTTGAATGGTGGGGCAGTGAGCTGGTGCAGCAACAAGCAAGACGTCGTGGCAGCATCTACATGTGAAGCAGAGTACATAGCTGCTTCAGAAGCGGCTCATGAAGGGATTTGGATGAAGGAGCTCATCACCGACCTTGGAGTGGTTCCAAGCGCGTCGGGTCCGATGACACTCTTCTGTGATAACACTGGAGCCATTTCCATAGCCAATGAGCCCATATTTCACTGGAAGACCAAGCACATCCAACGCCGCTACAACTCCATCCACGACCAGGTCCAAAGAGGAGTAATAGATATTTGTAAAGTGCACACGGATCTGAATATTGCAGACCCGTTGACTAAACCTCTTCCTCGAGCAAAACATGATCAACACCACAATGTTATGGGTGTTCGATACATCACAATGTAACTAGATTATTTACTCTAGTGCAAGTGGGAGACTGTTGGAAATATGCCCTAGAGGCAATAATAAAATGGTTCTTATCATATTTCCATGTTCATGATAATCGTCTGTTGTTCATGCTATAATTTTATTAACAGGAAACAGTAATACATGTGTGAATAAATATATCACAATGTGTCCCTAGCAAGCCTCTAGTTAGCTAGCTCGTTGATCAATAGATGATCATGGTTTCCGGATCATGGACATTAGATGTCATTGATAACGGGATCACATCATTGGGAGAATGTTGTGATGGACAAGACCCAATCCTAAGCATAGCTCTAGATCGTGTTGTTCGTATGCTAATTTTTTTCTAATGTCAAGTGTATTTTCCTTCGACCGTAAGATTGTGCAACTCCCGGATATTGTAGGAGTGCTTTGGGTGTATCAAACGTCACAACGTAACTGGGTAATTATAAAGGTGCACTACGGGTACCTCTGAAAGTATCTGTTGGGTTGGTACGAATCGAGATCAGGATTTATCACTCCGTGTGACGGAGAGGTATCTCTGGGCCCACTCGGTAGAACATCATCATAATGAGCTCAGTGTGAGTAAGGATTTAGTCACGGGATGATGTGCTACGGAACGAGTAAAGAGACTTACCGGTAACGAGATTGAACAAGGTATGGGTATATCGACGATCGAATCTCGGACAAGTTCTATACCGACAAACAAAGGGAATTGTATACGGGATTGATTGAATCCTTGACATCATGGTTCATCCGATGAGATCATCATGGAACATGTGGGAGCCACCATGGGTATCCAGATCCCGTTGAGAGTTATTAGCCGGAGAGTGTCTCGGTCATGTCTGCATGCCTCCCGAACCGGTAGGGTCTACACACTTAACGTTCGATGACACTAGGGTTATAGGGAATTGTTATACAAGGTTACCGAAGGTTGTTCGGAGTCCCGGATGAGATCCCAGACGTCACGAGGAGCTCCGTAATGGTTCGGATGTAAAGATTGATATATAGGATGGATGGGTTTGGACGCCGGAAATGTTTCGGGCACCACCGGCAAAGTGCCGGGACCACCGGAAGGGTTTCGGAGGCCCACCGGGAGAGGCCACTAGCCCCAGGAGGCTACATGGGCCAAGTGTGAGAGGGAACCAGCCCCTGGGTGGGCTAGTGCACCCCCACACCCAGCCCATGGCGCCTAAGAGGGGGAAGGGGGGATCCTAGCGCATGTGGCCTTTAGGCCCACCAGGGGTGCGCCACCCCCTCCTCCCCTCCCCCCATCTAAAGGTTCCCCCCTCAAGGGGGAAACCCTAAAGGGGGCACCACCCTCCCTTCCCCCTATATATAGCGGGGGTTTTGGCAACTGGAGACACGGTTTTCCATCTCTCTCCCGGCGCAGCCCTGCTCTTCTTCTTCCTCCTCTCCCACCGTGCTTGGCGAAGCCCTGCCGGGAGACCTCGTCTCTCCATCGACACCATGCCGTCATGCTGCCGGAGATCTTCCCCAACCTCTCCCTCCTCCTTGCTGGATCAAGGTGCGGGAGACGTCACCGGGCTATGCGTGTGTTGAATGCGGAGGTGCCATGTTCTGGCGTTGAATGTTGAATGCGGAGATTTCCTAGACGTTGCGCTGGCGCATGCGGAATGCGCTCGAACTTGGGGGGCGGTGGCACTGTGGCAAGGGTGGTTGCCCATCAGCGGCCAGGCCTGTCATCCCGGGAAGGAGCTTGCTGGGGCCTTTAGTCTTCGTCCTAGCAAGGGAGCTTGCCGGGGGCTTTAGTCGTCATCCCGGCAAGGGATCTTGTCGGGGTCTTATACTTGGTGAGTTCATCACGCCCACCAAATGGGCAAGGCCTGGTCATCCTCCCGGCAAGGCAGGCTTGCCGAGGCCTTGGTAATCTTAGGGGTTGCATCTTTACTGGGTCTTGCCATGCCCTGCCGGCACGGTCTCTTCGTGCCCGTGCACAAGTAGGGAAAACCCTAGTAGTAGCGCTGGAGATATGCGTAGCAGTAGCCCTGGGCCAAGCGCTACTTCTATCGCGCTACAGCTAAACCCTAGTAGTAGCACCAGTGTGGGCAGCGCTACTAGTAAGTAGTATTAGCAGTAGTGCTTCCCTGCCCAGCGCTACTGCTAACTATAGTAGTAGCACTTTCCCATAGTGAGCGTTGCTCCTAAGCAGCGCTACTGGTAAGTATTTACCAGCGCTACTGCTAACTTTTTACTGCTTTCATAGATTTGCACCCTCTACGTATTTGTGATGTATTTATACAGATTCTATACAATAGTTTCATCACATCATATTAAACATACACCATTCTCACATATCATAGACATACAATAGTCTCGTCATACCATCATCATCATCATCATTCAAAACAAAATATCATCACATAACCTTGAAAATAGCAATACATAAGTGTGATCATGTCATGTCTCGAATAAGTGCAACTGCATGGTCATGGCACACCCAGAAGTTTCATCATCTCTATCTACAACATGATGTAGAAGAGAAGAGTGATCAGCATGAGGAAGAGCACGACTATGTAGTACCGGCGGTCCCACCCCTGCTCATGCTGGAGTGTCCACATCAAGTAACTACTTTCTGCTTCGGCTCTGGTGTCAAACCCTCTGTGGCCAGCACCCGGGTACCTATGCACCTGGGCCTGAGAGGTTGGCCAGTGGCCGTAGACTCCTGGAACCCTCCCAACGTACACAACATAGTAGTCCTTCGCCATCTCTGATCTAGGTACCTGCATCGTGAGTTGTCGAATTGAATGATAATATGCAACATAATATACTTAAGAAAACAAAGAGGCATGATTAGCAAAATAAAAACAACCAATAGTAAACATAAATGATGAAGTTCCTCATACCCAAACTAATTAACTAAAGCGATCTACGCTAGTTCAGGACCACGGTTTAGTTACATCACATAGTTTCGCCATGCATAATTTCAAAGTTTTGCCATAGAAAGACAGTAGTGATAGGGCACGCTAGTTCAGGACCAGAGTTTAGTTACATCACATTGTCATTGACAATAAGTCGTCCAGGTCGGCGTTCCAATTTTCATAGTCAGGGAGGATGCACCCGAGCTTCGTGAAAGGCTTCAGGTCCAGACGCTGAGCGACTAGCAGTGCTCGGACATCAACCCGCGTGATTGGCCCATTGTAGAACATCCCCGTTGGTTCAAGGACTTGCTTCATGATCACTTGGGCTAGTTCACACTATACGTCATAAAACTCAGCTCGGTTTCGATGATCCGGTGTCTTTCCTATGCTTGTGGCCCAGCTTCCAATCTCGGCATCTTTGGTAGTAACTGACATGCGAAGGCGTTGATTATCCCTTCTGAACTCTATCAGGTGATGCATGAGGTAAAGCCATCAGCTGTACTGTTGTGTGGTTGCTGGATCCAGCAGAAGTCAGGCTGAAGGCCGGTGCTTTATTCTTGTACTTTTTCACCTTGATATATCCACCAGTCAGGCTGAAGGTCCACATGGCAGAGTCGAGAACACTCTTTACATGCGTGTAATCCTTTTTCTTGAGGTTCTTCGATGAGTCCAAGTACATAGCACGGGAGTATTCCGGGTACAGAACGATAAGGACAGCGTCGCCCCCGCTATGCAAATTAAATACACCTCAAATTAGCCTCCATGCTTGAAAAGGAATGCTTAACAAGTACGAAAGGACATGCACGGATGACTTACCAGGGATGATAAGGCAGGAGAATCGCTTCCTTGTCCTTATTAGCAATCATGAATTCACCGAGGTACTTGCTCGCATAGTCATGGTGCTCTTTGCAAACTTCCAAGAAACCCTCGTGCATATAGTATGGGTCCACGAGATAGATATATTTGATGCTCTCCATATTGATGATGGAGTTGAGATACTACGCATACATGCGGATGAACTAGAAATCCAGCTTGGTCATGTGGAACATGTTGTGATGTAGTCAAATCGCAGAAGGAACTGATTCGCGTGCCAGGTATCGACGTACAACTTCCCACCCGACACATGAGCCGCGTAAAGCGCGTATCCTGGATGTTTCGCAATGAGAAGGCTTTTCTCTTTGTCTAGGACATCTTCATGGAGTCTCTTTAGATTATTGTTTAGTATGTGATCTAGCGCTTTGGCAGGTAGGATCGGCTCGCCGGCGATGTGGAAACGCTGCTTACCTTTGACAGGTATTCGGTTTACCACCAAGGGTTTCAGAGGTGGCTGGCTGCTTGAAGCACCTATGGCGCCTTTAGGGCCTTTCTTGGCCGGTCTCTTCCTTTCCTTCTTGGGGGTGGAGGTAGTGAGCCCACCATACCTTCCCTAACCACCACCCCCAGTGTCCTCGGGCTAAATAGTGGACGGGCCTCGGGTGGTTGCTGGGTAGAGGTGGCATCTGGACGCATCCCCTTCAAGGATGGCTTGAAGAGAGACTTTTTGCATTCCGCCTTAGGACGTTCTTGCTCCGGCAAATCAGGCAGCATCAAGTCATCATCTCCACGCTCATAACATGAGTCTTCCACGTCCTGAGCCATCAATCCATCATAGGCGGTATTGAAATACTGGTTCGGGTCCTCATCATCCTCCTCCATGTCATCATCAACATTTTCTTCTTCGAAAGCGGGGGCGACATGATCTAGCACTAATGGAGGTTCTCCCTCGCGTCATACGCTGCCATCATCCTCCACCACAAGTGCAGGTAATTTGGTAGGTGGGGTGGTGTTCATACCTTCTTGAGAAGTTGGCGTTGGCGTCATACTGGGCTCCTCGAGATAAAGAAGAGACTTCGGCCAAGTCAAGAACCAGTTCTTGCATGCGCCAATTGTCTTACGAGTCTCGTCGTCACCGAGTGGTATCGGAGGAGGCAAATGCTCGAAGCCCGCTAAGACACTGGCCACCTTAACTTTAAAGACGCCATCGGGCATCTGTCGGTAGTGTAACATGCGGTCCTTCGGTTTCACAATGTTTGCCTTTCCCACAACCACCTTCTGGCCCTTGATGTCGTAGAGTAGGGTGCACGGGGTGTCGTCGGCCTACGAAGGAGACATGTCCGCGACATCAAACATATGAAAGGCAACTGAAATGGAAGACTATAGAAATGCTGGTGAAAATGGTATGACGTGTAATTACCATGAGGGCGTCGAGCTCAGCTAGCGAGGAAGGCCCACCGAGCATGAAATAGACGGAGTTCGGGCTGCTATGAACAGGAACGGGACCTTTTGCGGTTGCTTGGGCTGGTGTTGGTGTTGTGGTGTTCGCCGAGTTTCTCCCTACAAAGCTGGGAATTGGAAAGTCCTCCGGCCGTGCATTTGTATTGCTCTTCGACCAATTGAAAATTGCCAGAATCAAGTTGGCCACCGCGTCAGTGACCAACCCACTTACTACGTCGACCAACTCTTCTTTGGTCTCAGCTTTGGTCTTATTGACCGCAATCGCGACCTTCTCGTCGATGCTCACCTGAGTGACGACCAACCTTCTATTCCTTCTTTCCTCTGGCTCCTCGGGGTAACACGTCTTCCACGAGGCACCATCTCCGACGCTGTGCACACGTCCATAGGACGGTGGCTTGTCCACCGGGACATTTTTCAGTATGTTCACGACCCGCTTGAATGGGGTGTCCCACTTGGGCCTCACCAACGACTGTGACGACTCGTCGCTTTCGGCTGCATTTTGGTGTTGCTCTTTCTACAAAAGGAACGTGGATGGTTTACTAATGTGATAAAAACTTGCAGTCAAATTGATTGGAAGCTAATTTGATAATGTGGTAATATAACAATTACCAGAAGAACTCCCTCGTGTTCGGGTGTGTGTAAAAGATCTTTTTGACTTTGTCCAACTTGTACCGGGCCCTGATCCAGTCATGCTCCAGCAGGTAGGTGAACTCCACCAAGGGGTCTGGGATCCCGAGACTTTCACGTTCGGCGTCCTCCTTGGCCCATATGTGCCTCTTCTGCTCGTAACCACGACATCCGAGGCAGTGGGGAGGCGTGTTCCTGGCCTGGAGCACCTTCATTTTCTCCGACTTTGCCTTGACTTCTTCTTTATCGCAATTCTCCAGGAATTTTAGGAAGTCCTCTTCTATTATTGTCGGATTATCAGCATGAATCTTGGACCACGGTTCATTCTTCCCAATCGCTTTTTTCACCCAAACTTTCCAGGAGGACAAGTCGTTGGTGAACGTCACCATCGCCTTCTAGTTTATCTTTGTCATGGCAGGGTCGTCCCACGGCTCTTTATATTCCTTTTCATCCCGACCGGGGAACATGAACCTATTGTGCAACTTCTTTAGGAGCATGTGCTCCATATGTGATATCTGCTTCAACCTCTCATCGCTGATGTTGGCGGTTTCCCTGAGGATGCATCCATGTTGATTGCCCCAGCACTTGCGCGCTTCCTCTCGCGCCGTTGGCTCTAACTTCAAGGGGTGAATCTCCGTGACCACAATTTGTCTAATGCAAAGGTCCTTTGGTTTTCGTGTCCTCTTCATCTTCGGTGCTTTACCGGCTACGACATCATCGTTGTCGGTCTCGGGGGCAGTGCTAGTGCCGGTGTCGGCGCCGGGGTCGGTGTTGGGACCACTGCCACCACCATGCAACCCCATCTGGTGTTCGTCCAGGTAATAGAAATAGTGATTGGCTACCTCCATGGGGTCTGTAGAGCGAGCAGAACCACCCATGACTTTGACGTTGGTAGACATGTTTCCTATGCAACAATCGTAAATAAAAGATATAATGAAGAGAAAAAATGGGCCTATATTTGGTCGGAATGTTGATTCATTCCCCTTCCAGCAAATCCCGGCTACTCCATATGTCCTAGTTTCTAGCACAAGTCATGCCAAAAATTTCGGCATGACCTTTGCTAAAAAGTGGACATATGGAGCACGTGAAATTTGCCGGAACGAAAATGAATCAACATTCCAGCAAAAGATAGGCCACTCGGACATTCCGACAAAACATCAATGACAAGAAGGGATACCATGAGGATAATAAATGGAATTCTCTTGACACCATCACAAGATTAATTATACAAATATAAACAGAAAATAATAAGTACTATGGACACCATGAGGATACAATAAGTACTAGCAAAGGGAGATCCCCTCTCAAGCTCGAAGACAAAGCAAATTGTATCCATTAACTTTTGAACCCTAACGAGTTGATGTCTTATTTGGTAGAGAAGAAATCATCACATGCAATCTTTAAAAATGATAAGTCATTGAATATATTTGTGTTTCCAACTTATGTTTATAAGATAGTTGAAATTGGATGTGGGGGTGTATCAATTTTCTATTGAAACGAGGCCCAATGGACGAGAATGAACATTTTTCTGAAATTGTGATCATTTTTTAAATGCATGAATTTGATTTAAAAATTTGCGAACATTTTCTAAAATACTTTAGTAAACATTTGTAGAATTTGTGAACATATTTTTGAAATCATGAACATTTTGTGAATCATGGGCAATTCCTAAAATCACAAACAAATTTTCGAATATTTATCCTAAATATTTAAATTCTTGAATATTTATCCTCAATATTTAAATTCTTGAATATTTATCCTAAATATTTAAAATTATTCTAATTTGCTAACCTTTTTAAAATTTATGACCATTTTTTACAATTTCATGAACATTCTGTGAACCCTAATTAGGTGAATTTTAGAACCTTTTGATTTTTTAGGGAATTTAGAACCTTTTGAGGGAGAACATTCTCTGCACACTTGGCCATTGGCCGGAGAAGGGGGTGGGATGGGGAGGAAGTGGCGGCGGCGTTACCTGGAGGAGGGGGGTCAGGGACGGTGGCGGATCTGGCGGTGGGGGAGGTTGGCTGGATGTTGGAGGGGTGCGGCAGCGCCTGGAGGGGTGCAACGGCGCTTGGAGGGGGGAGGCGGCGCCTCGAGAGGTGTAGAGGCGCCCAGAGGGGTGCGGTTGCGCCTGGAGGTCTCCGGCGGACGGCGGTGGCGAAATTGCACGATCGTTGGAGAGGGGGGTCGAGGGGGAGTGGAGGGAGAGGGGGAGTTAGGAAAATTTTGAGCCGGGTTAACTAAACATAGTAGTAGCGCTGGATTAGTACCAACACTACTGCTAATTTAGCACAAGCGCTGGTACTAATCCAGCGCTACTACTAACTGCTATAGTAGTAGCGCTGGTTTAGTACCAGCGCAGTAGCGCTTGTACCGATCTAGAGCTACTGATAACTTTCTTTACTTTATTTTCTATATTAATTTCTCTTTATTATTTGCTTTTTATTATTTTTCTTTTTCTTTTATTATTTTCCTTTCCTTTCCTGTTGACTTTTCTTTTCTTTTTGTTATTTGTTTTTCTCCCGACGACGACGGCGTCTCCCTCTCCCCCAATGCGCGAATATCACCGGAGCCATGCATGTGGTAACATATCAGTTGACCAATAACGGTTACTTTAGTACGTACAAAAAATAGATACAAATATATAAATGTAGGTTTTTGATCAGCTCTGTCGACGATGTTTCACATTGAGCTTCTTCCCTTTCTTGTTCGTTGCCGAGTAATTGAGCCCCTCCTTCTGACTTTTCCGGAGCCATGGAGTACGATCTTTCTGCCGCCATGTAGTATTGATTCTTCGTTTCATGTATGCTTCATTATCAACGTCATCTTCGCTCATCGGGTTGCCGTATTGGTCATAGTATTCCTCGTTGGCGACTCCATCCATTCCGATAATGCTCCTTTTGGATCTCCTCACGATAACACGGCTAGGATTGGTCGGGTCAGTTATCAAGAAGCATTGTGTCACGTTCTTAGCGTGTACCCATGGCTCATTTTTGGCGATGATGTTAACGTTCACGGGAGTGGTCTTCGTGTCGGGTATAGACATGGTGGTGAAATAATTGTTTTCTCTTACGACGTCCTTGGCCCATCTGAAATGGAACATCGTCGCATCGTGCATTCCAGCATAGTCAAGCTCCCAGATCTCTTCGACCCTTCCATAAAATCTTTTAGTTGTGCCGTTGGCGTCGGTCACGCATTGAATTGTCACCCCAGAGTTCTGGTAATCATTGTCCATGTCTTTGGCCTCCATGTAGAACTTGTACCCATTGATATCGTAGGACTGATAGGTCGCGAGCTTGGGCGCACGACCATGTGCTAAGGCGTGTATGAGCAATCCGTCCGAACTTCCCTCTTCTGGGGGATTCTCAAGAACTTTCTCTTTGAACCAACGCAAGAAAGTAGCATTGTTCTCTACAGTAACTTTGTCATCCGTCTTGGGCATCCCCTTATCACGGTACTTCTTTGTGATGCTTTCTTTGTGTCGTGCCACATAATCATCTACCATATCTAGGTGTTGTAGCAGTACTAAGTTAGCCCTGTCAAAACCGTTCCGTCGATCGGAGTAGTCCACGTGCAATTCCCACCGGCCATTGTTGTGACCATCTCCTTCAAGCTTCCCATCGTGATTTTGACGGGCAAACCAACAACAGGGTCTCCGACGCTTATATAATTCTCGCAAAAGGAGATGCACTCATGCGTCACATACCCCTGGACGATGCTCCCTTCGGTGCGGGACTTGTTATGAATGAATCCTGTGATGACCCCATTCATCCTCTCGAACGGCATCATGCTGTGAAGGAATGTCGGCTCGAGGTCGATGATGTCGTCCATGATGTGGACACACAGATGCACCATGACGTGAAAGAACACGGGGGGGGAGTACTGCAATGCCCCAAAGTGTAACTTGCCATATTTGGAACCTTCATGTATGTGGGTCCATGATGTCAGTGCCTTGTGAGATTTATGCATGTGTTATTTCATGTGATCATACCTTGTATCCCTTTGCATCCATGCATCCATATCATCCATACCTCCATTGTGTTTGTTGTTGTTGTTGATCCATGTATGTGGTTGTGATGTTGATGTGCTATGTGATGATGAAGTTGTGTATTGCAAAGTGGGGTGCAACTATGTTAGTTTTCAAATAGGTTTCAAACCCCCCCCCCCTTCTCTATTTCTCAAAGCTCAAGTTTTACTTGCTCTAACCCTGGTTCAAAATTGTAGATCATTTAGAGTGATTTCTAGTGGATGTGGTGCTAGGTCTTATGTGTTTTTAAACTTTGTTTAAGAGGGGTAGATATTCACAAAACAGGTTATTAATTCTATTTTGTAAATATTTCTTAGCTCCATAAATGCCCTTTTCATTTTATTTAAATAGGTCATAATTCCCTTATGACGAGAGGCATTTTTGTTTTATTTTAGAGTCAACAGTGTTGGCTGTGTGTTTTTATTTGTCTCTGTTTTTTTAAATAGAAAAACCCGAGTGGGTTTTTCTTTTCTTACCTCGCGCCTCTGAGTGGGCCTCCTCCTCCTCGCTAGCCTAGTACCCTCCTTGCGCGCAGCCCACTCCTTTCCCTCTCCTGTAGACGTCGTGTCCCTCCTCCCGCACGGACGTCGAGGCGGCCTCCCTCACCCCCGTATTTAATCCTTGGCATGCGGGCAGTGTGCTAGGGTTCCTCCGCAGCCGCCGCCACCTCCTTTCCCATCTTCCTCCGCCCTCTCCATCGTTGACAGCAGGTAGGCGAGCTCCTCCTCCGCCATGGCCGATCCGTGAAGAGCTCGTCGCCGTCGTTGTCGTACACCTCCTTCCTCTCCAAGCGTTCCAGGAGCACGCGGGACCTCAGGGGAGTCCATTCCCGCAACTAATCATCGATGATCGCCCCTTCTTCCACTACTTCCTCGTCGACCCCTTCCGCTCCGACGACCACCTCCGCATCGGCTTCTTCCACGACGTCCCCTGCTTCCTCTCCGACAGGCGTGTCCACCTCGACCAGTGGGTCAGCAGATGCACTCCTCCCCCTTCCCCTATCGGTAGATCGTGAGTAGAGCCGTAACAACGCCGCCGTGGCTTCTCTCTGTCGCCGGCACGGCCGTGCACGTTGCTGTTGTAGTTGTAGGTGTTCCCTTCGTGCGTTTAGTCGTGAAATGGGTCCGGGGGAGTTCCCTCTTCCTCCCAGCGACGAGCCCATGCTCAGTTTGTAGTGGATTGATAACCCACAAATATATGGGATTGCAACAGTTTTCGAGGGTAGAGTATTCAACCCAAATTTATTGATTCCACTCAAGGGGAAGCGAAAGAATATGCTCAAGTATTAGCAGTTGAGTTGTCAATTCAACCAC
Organism: Hordeum vulgare subsp. vulgare; assembly: GCF_904849725.1. Lineage (NCBI taxonomy): Eukaryota > Viridiplantae > Streptophyta > Magnoliopsida > Poales > Poaceae > Hordeum > Hordeum vulgare. The sequence continues at coordinate 273,872,999 of NC_058519.1, read as the reverse complement.
ACCTGAAAGATTTAGTATCTGCAGAAAAGTATCAGTAGCAAAGTAGTATGATAGCAGAAGTAGCAACAGTAACCAGTAGCAGCAGAGTAACAGCAGTAGCAACAGGGCAATAGTAGTAGAAGTGACAATAGTAGCGGCAAACTAACGTAGCAAGGACCAGTAGGAAAAACTCATAGGCATTGGATCTGTGATGGATGATTATGCCGGATGCTATTCATCATGTAACAGTCATAACACGAAGATATATGTAACTAGCTCTCATTCGTCAATCTAATGTAAGCATGTATTCCGTATGTAGTCATACGTGCTTAGGGAAAAGAACTTGCATGACATCTATTGTCCATCCCCTCCCGTGGCAGCAGGGTCCTAATGGAAACTACGGGATATTAAGGTTCTCCTTTTAATAAAGAACCGGACCAATGCATTAACACTTGGTGAATACATGAACTCCTCATACTATGGTCATCTCCAGGAGTGGTTCCAGCTATTGTCACTCCGGGGTTGCCGGGTCATAACACATAGTAGGTGACTACAACTTGCAAGATAGGATCTAAAACACACATATATTGGCGACATCATAATAGGTGCAGATCTGAAATCATGGCACTCGGGACCTAGTGACAAGCATTAAGCATGGCAAAGTAGTAGCAACATCAATCTCGGAACATAGTGGATACTAGGGATCAATCCCCGTCAAAACTAACTCGATTACATGATAGATCTCATCGAACCCATCACCGTCCAGCAAGCCTACGATGAGATTACTCACGAACGGTGAAGAGCATCATGGAATTGGCGATGAAGGAAGGTTGGTGATGACGATGGCGACGATCTCCCCTCTCCGGAGCCCAGAACGGACTCCAGATTTGCCCTCCAGATAAAGAACATGAGGTGGCGGCGCCTCCGTATCGTAAAACGCGATGAACTCTTCTTCTTGATTTTTTTTCCGGGCGAGACGGACTAAATAGAGCTGAGATTGGAGGCGGTGGAGCTTTATGGGCCCCACAAGCCTGCCAGGCGCGACCAGGGGGGCCCGCTCCTAGTGGGATTGTGGGCTCACGGCTCCACTTCCTGAGCTGATTCTTGCGCCAGTATTTTTCATAAATTCCAGAAAAAATTTCTGTAAATTTTCAGGTCATTCCGAGAACTTTTATTTCTACGCAAAAAAACACCATAGCAATTCTGCTGAAATCAACGTTAGTCTGGGTAAGTTCCATTCAAATCATTCAAATTAGAGTCCAAAACAAGGGGAAAAGAGTTCGGAAAAGTAGATACAACGGAGACGTATCAACTCCCCCAAGCTTAAAGCCTTGCTTGTCCTCAAGCAATTCACTTGACAAACTGAAAGAGACAAAAGAAAAACTTTGACGAACTCTGTTTGGTCTTGTTGTTGCAACTATGTCTAACTCATAACTAGAATTTCAGCAAGATCACAAGCAAACCACATAAGAAAATGACATCTAGGTCTCACGGTAAACTCATTTCAGTGGCATAATCAACTAGCGAGCAAATAATAATAAGTCTCAAACGTCAACACTTCAATCAAAACAATCATGAAGCAGTACGAACAGATGGTATCTCGCTAGCTCTTTATGAGACCGCAAAACATAATTGTAGAGCACCTGCAAAGATCGAGGGCTGACTAAACATTGTAATTCATGGCAATGAAGATCCGGTCATAGTCATACTCAACACAGTTAAAAGCAAAGAATAAAAATGACAGAGGTGCTCTCTAATTGATGCATTGTAAGAAAAGGATGACTCAACAGGAACATAAATAGACAGGCCCTTCGCAGAGGCAAGTATTGATTTGCAGAGGTGCCAGATCTCAAGCTTTGAAAACAGAGATAATAATTTTGGGTGGCATGCTTTCATTGTCAACGCAATGACTCGGAGTTCTCACCATCTTCCACGCTACACATGCTATAGGCGGTTCCCAAACAAAAAAGTAAAGTTTTGACTCCCCCACCACCGATCAATCACACTCCACGACTAGCCCAATCCTCGGGTGCCGTCCATACCAACATCAATCCAGGGGGAGTTTTGTTTGTAATTATATTTTCGATTTGAGCATGGAACTGGGCATTCCAATTATCGGCCCCTTTCTCGTGAATGATAGTGAATAAACACATATCAGGGATAACACGCCTAGCATGGAAGATACTGATAGCCCCCTGTCACCACATGAGCGGTTCGGGCATGCAAAACAGATTATTTCTTGAAGATTTAGAGAGTGGAACATGCCAATTTGCTTGGAACGGCAGGTAGATACCGCATATAGGTAGGTATGGTGGACTCACATGGAACAACTTGGGTTTATGGAGGTGGATGCACAAGCAGTATTCCCGCTTAGTACAAGTGAAGGCTAGCAAAAGACTGGGAAGCGACCAACTAGAGAGCGAAAACAGTCATCAAAATGCATTGAGATTAACTAACATTGAGTGCAAGCATGAGTACGACATAAATCACCATGAACATGAATATCATAGAGGCTATGTTCATTTTGTTTCAACTACATGCGTGAACATGCGCCAAGTCAAGCCACTTAAATCATTCAAAGGAGGATACCATCCTATCATACTACAACATAGTCATCTCAAAATTCATGTGGGCATCCAAGACAAACCATTATAAGCTACTAGCTAAATAAGCATGGCATCAGCAACTATGATCTCTAAGTTGTCATTGCAAACATGTTTCTCTCACAACAAAGATGAATCAGGCACGATGAGCTAGTCATATTTACAAAAACAAAATAGATCGAGTTCATACCAGCTTTTCCAGGCTCAGTCACTTCATCATATATCGTCATTATTGCCTTTCACTTGCACGACCGAATGATGTGAACAATAATAAGTGTGCTCGTGCATTGGACTAAAGTTGGAATCTGCAAGAAAATACAAAGGAGAAGACAAAGTAATATGGCTCTTTAACAGGTAAACAGATATGCATGCGAGAGCCACTAAACATTGTAACCATGGTCTTCTACCTTGACCCAAAGAAAAAGAAAACTATTTACACGGGAAAGCTCCCAACAAGCAAAAGAAGAACAACAAAATCTTTTTGGGTTTTCTCAAACTAGACAGACACACGAAAAGAAAACGAGAAAAAGAAATAAACTAGCATGGATGATACAGTGGCAAAGTGTGAACACCGACAAACAAAGTGAAAGCATAAGCCAGAATGTAAAGTCGATGAGAAACACGTACTCCCCCAAGCTTAGGCTTTTGGCCTAAGTTGGTCTACTCCCAAGGATGGTCCGGGCGACACCCAAAATCATAATGGGAGTTATACGGGAGCGTTGCAGCCACTGCCTGAATAGCTGCCTCACGGAGACGAGCATGCTTTGCCTCCCTCTCATACTCCTCTACCTCTCCTCTGGTTATTTAATATCTCTGTTTAACCTCAAAGTCAAAGAAGGCAGGAGCAGGAAGGGTAATATGGAAAACATGCTACCAGTTAAATATTAAACGGCATAGGAGGGATTCATCATCCCTCTCAAGGAACTGGTAGCGTGTCAAAGCGACGCGATCAAGGAGAGCCATATGGAGCGGGGGATCTCCTTCGCGGATGGGTACTCCAAGAAAATTTGCTATGCGAGTGGTATAGATCCCACCAAAGAAATCCCCTTCAATAGCATTATTATTCAGCCTCCTTGCCATTATAGCTCCCATGTTGAAACTTCTATCACCCGTTACTGCGCTCTTAAGGATACTAAGGTCGGGTGCGCATAGGTGACAATGAACAATCTTGCCATTAATGCATCTGCCTATAAAAAGGGCAAAATAATGCAAGGCAGGAAAATAAATGTTCCGCATGGTAGCCTGCGTAATATTTCTAGTTTCTCCAACAGTTATAACAGAGAAAAAAAATCTCTAACCGACGATTTAGGAGGATCATCGGGGCTACCCCAAATAGGTATCTTGCAAATTCTATTGAAATCCTCTAAATCCATGGTATACGATTTGTCATAGAGATCAAACAGTACAGATGTGTCACGGCCAACTGAAAATTTGAATCTACGAACAAAAGAGGCAGTGACAACAACATACTGTTCACATTTATCGGAGATGAATTCTTCAAGTCCGACGTTGTGAACAAGTGCATCAAACTCGTCTTTGAAACCTGCCTCAATCACGAATTCATCAGAAGGCCATTCACATAATTGTACCTGTGCGTCCCTTGGTTGGTAAGGATCGGACTCCCGAATTGCAAGACGGGGACCTCTCTTGCTTGAGGAACCACCATGATAGTTTCTCCTGAACATCTTCCTTTTCTGAAATTTTCAGTGACCCAAAGGAAAAGTGAATAAGGCTCAACTAAACTCGTAGCAACTACTCCCACAAGTGCCTAGAGGCCATATTACGAATCAAAACTACTTGGGACCAGCTAAAATTAGCATGCAAAGCTCAAGAACATGGTCACCAAGGCAGCAAAAATACGCGAAGTATAAGGCACTAGAGCAAAAACTAATTGGACCAACGGAGGAGTCACTTACCAAGGAGCTATTTCCCCAAAACAGTTCGGAGAATGGTGCTTTGAGAATGGTGCTTTGAGCAAAGAGATTCAAAATCCCAGCAGGAGGATCAAGAACACGGGTTTGAGCTGCGAAACGATTTTTTCTGGAGGTAGGAGAAGCAGATAAGAGCTAGAATGAGTGGAGGGGATGCACGTGGGCCCCACAAGCCTGGTAGGCGCGACCAGGGGGGTGCCCGCGCCTCCAGGGCTTGTGGCCCACTAGTGCAGCCCCCAGACTAGCTCTTCGTCTCAGTATTTTTCAAAATTCCAGAAAAAATAATACTTCATTTTCATGGCATTCGGAGAAATTTTATTTTTGAGGTACTTTTCTACGGGACGCTAAAACAGAAAACATGGAAAACTAAACTAAACCTAACATTTTTCTTCTAAGCAACCGACGCTGAAAGCTTGGAACAGAGGTTTGTGACTCCTCGATTCATCCATCTCATGGTCATCAAAAGAAATCCGTCAATAAGGTTGATCAAGTCTCCTTGACAAACTTTCTCGAATCGCAAAAGGAAACGGAGAATTTTCAAATAGTCACTAGGTTACCTCAATGGGGATGTGTATTTCCCCAACAAGCAAATCATACTTCATCTTAACAGGAGGTATAGGGCATTCAAAGCTCCCAATAAGTATCGATGAAGTTTTTTTGATAGCATTGACGCAATGTACTCGATATTGTTTCTTCGGAAAATGCACCGTATGCTCATTACCGTTGACATGGAAGGTGACATTGCCTTTATTGCAATCTATAACAGCCCCTCCAGTGTTTAAAAAGGGTCTTCCGAGGATGACCGCCATGGCATCGTCCTCGGGAATATCCAAGATAACAAAGTCCGTTAAGATAGTGACATTGGCAACCACAACAGGCACATCCTCGCAAATGCCGATAGGGAAACAAGTTGATTTGTCGGCCATTTGCAGAGAGATTTCAGTGGGTTTCAACTTATCCAGTTCAAGTCTACAATCAAGAGAGAGAGGCATAACACTAACACTGGCTCCAAGGTCGGATAAAGCAGTTCTAACGTAGTTACCTTTAATGGAGCAAGGTATAGTGGGCACAACGGGATCACCTAGTTTCTTAGGAGTTCCAGCCTTGAAGATATAATTAGCGAGCATGGTGGAAATCTCCACCTCAGGTATCCTCCTATTATTAGTCACAATATCCTTCATGTACTTAGCATACGGTGACATTTTGAGCATATCTGTCAAACGCATTTGTAGAACGATAGGTCTAATCATTTCAACAAATCGCTCAAAATCCTCGCCATCCTTTTTCTTGGATGGTTTGGTAGGAAAGGGCATGGGTTTCTGAACCCATGGTTTCCTTTCTTTACCATGCTTCCTAGCAGCGAAGTCGTTCTTATCATATCTTCTATTCCTAGGCTGGGTTATCAAGATCAACAGGTTCAATCTCCACATCCTTTTCATTGCTAGGTTGAGCATCTTCATGAACATCACTATTGGTATTATCATTAGGCTCATGTTCATCACAAGATTGTGTCTCAGCATCAGAGGCAGAGACATCGTTTGGACTCTCAGGTGTATCAGCATCAGGGTTGCTAGCGTACAAGTTCCTATCATCTTTCTTCTTCTTTTTATGATGACTAGGTGCATCAGTGCTAACTCCTTGAGAATCTTGTTCAACTCTCTTAGGATGACCCTTAGGATACAAAGGTTCCTGGGTCATTCTACCGCCTCTAGTGACGACTCTGACAGAATTGTCATTCAACTCATTGAGCAAGTCATTCTGCGCCTTAAGTAATTGGTCCACCTGAGTAGTAACCATAGAGGCATGTTTACTCAGAAGCTTAAGATCATCGACATTTTGGTCCACACAAGCAATTAAATGACTAAGCATACGAGCATTCTGTTCCAATTGTCTGCTAACATAATCATTGAAACTCTGTTGTTTGGCAACAAAGTTATCAAATTCATCCATGCATAAGCTAGAAGGTTTATCAAAAGGAATATCACTCTCATCAAACCGACGCAGAGAATTTACTTCTACTACCTGTATCGGGTTATCAAGACCATGGATCTCTTCCATAGGTGGTAGATTTTTGACATCTTCAGATTTAATGCCTTTCTCTCGCATAGATTTCTTAGCTTCTTGCATTTCTTCGGGACTGAGGAGTAGAATACCTCTTATCTTCGGAGTTGGCTTAGGAGGTGGTTCAGGAATAGTCCAAGCATTCTCATTGCACAAGATATTATTCAATGGGATCTCAGCTTGTTCTATAGTTCGTTCCCTAAAAACACAACCGGCACAACTATCTAGGTGGTCTCTGGAAGCATCGGTAATTCCATTATAGAAGATATCAAGTATTTCGTTCTTCTCAAGAGGGTGATCACGCAAAGCATTCAGTAGCTGGACGAGCCTCCCCCAAGCTTGTGGGAGACTCTCTTCTTCAGCTTGAGCAAAGATGTATATTTCCTGCAAGGCATCTTGCTTCTTATGCGCAGGGAAATATTTTTCACAGAAGTAGTAGACCATATCCGGGGGGCTACGCACACAACTAGGAGCAAGAGAAGTGAACCAAGTCTTAGCATCATCCTTTAGCGAGAAAGGAAACAGCTTGAGGATATAGTAGTGGTGGATCTTTTCCTCACTAGTGAATAGGGTGGCTATATCGTGCAGTTTGGTAAGATGGGCTACAACCGTTTCAGACTCATAACCGTGAAAAGGATCAGATTCGACCAGAGTGATTAACTCAGGGTCGACAGAGAATTCATAATCCTTATCGGTCACAAAGATAGGCGAAGTAGCAAACTTCGGATCGTATTTCATCCTAGCGTTCAAAGAGTTTTCTTTCCACTTGAGCAGTAATTTCTCAACATCATAGCTATCTTTACAAGCAAGAAAGTCCTCAGCTATCTCTCCCTCCATAACATAACACTCAGGCATATCAGGCAATTCATTTCTAGGAGAGCTAGTTCTAGCAGGCAAAATAGGAGGTTCTACTTCAATAGTATCAGCAGTTTCAGAAGTATCATCACATCTAGCAGCAACTCTAGCATTTTGTGCATCAAGGAATCCACCTAGTGGCAAAGCAGTATCAAGCATAGCATCATCAGGCAAAGCAGTATTAAGCATAGCATCATCAGGCAAAGCAGTATCAAGCATAGCATCATCATTAGCATTATGGGCAGCAGAACTAGCATCATCAAGCACACGCGACAAATCAAGATTTCTAGCAAGAGGCGGTGTCGCAAAATTACTCATAACTGAAGGTGAATCAAGTGCAGAGCTAGATGGCAGTTCCTTACCTATCCTCGTATTTGAGGGCAAGACTTTAGTTCTTGGATCTATCGGATTTCTCATAGTGATCAGTAGACGTAAATCCTAAGTGACTTACAGAATATAGATGTGCATCCCTGGCAACGGTGCTAGAAAATGGTCTTGATGACCCACAAGTATAGGGGATCGCAACAGTTTTCGAGGGTAGAGTATTCAACCCAAATTTATTGATTCGATTCAACGGGAAGCGAAAGAATATTCTCAAGTATTAGCAGTTGAGTTGTCAATTCAACCACACCTGAAAGATATAGTATCTGCAGCAAAGTATCAATAGCAAAGTAGTATGATAGCAGCAGTAGCAATAGTAACCAGTAGCAGCAGAGTAACAACAGTAGCAATAGAGTAACAGTAGCAACAGTGACAGCAGTAGCGGCAAAGTAACATAGAAAGGACCAGTAGGAAAAACTCGTAGGCATTGGATTGGTGATGGGTGATTATGCCGGATGTTATTCATCATGTAACAGTTATAACACGGAGAGATATGTAACTAGCTCCCGTTCGTCAATCTAATTTAGGCATGTATTCCGTATGTAGTCATACGTTCTTAGGGAAAAGAACTTGCATGACATCTATTGTCCATCCCTCCCATGGCAGCGGGGTCCTAATGGAAACTACGGGATATTAAGGTTCTCCTTTTAATAAAGAACCGGACCAACGCATTAACACTTGGTGAATACATGAACTCCTCATACTATGGTCATCTCCGGGAGTGGTTCCGGCTATTGTCACTCCGGGGTTGCCGGGTCATAACACATAATAGGTGACTACAACTTGCAAGATAGGATCTAAAACACACATATATTGGCGACAACATAATAGGTTCAGATCTGAAATCATGGCACTCGGGCCCTAGTGACAAGCATTAAGCATGGCAAAGTAGTAGCAACATCAATCTCAGAACATAGTGGATACTAGGGATCAATCCCCGTCAAAACTAACTCGATTACATGATAGATCTCATCCAACCCATCACCGTCCAGCAAGTCTATGATGAGATTACTCATGAACGGTGAAGAGCATCATGGAATTGGTGATGAAGCAAGGTTGGTGATGACGATGGCGATGATCTCCCCTCTCCGGAGCCCAGAACGGATTCCAGATCTGCCCTCCAGATGAAGAACAAGAGGTGGCGGCGCCTCCGTATCGTAAAACGCAATGAACTCTTCTCCTTGATTTTTTTTCCGGGCGAGACGGACTAAATGGAGCTGAGATTGGAGGCGGTGGAGCTTTGTGGGCCCACAACCCTGCCAGGCGCGGCCAGGGGGGGCGCGCCTGGTGGGCTTGTGGACTCACGGCTCAACTTCCTCCGCAGATTCTTGCGCCAGTATTTTTCATAAATTCGAGAAAAATTCTCCGTAAATTTGCAGGTCATACCGAGAACTTCTATTTCTGCGCAACAATAACACCATGGCAATTCTGCTGAAAGAAGCGTTAGTCCGGGTTAGTTCCATTCAAATCATGCAAATTAGAGTCCAAAACAAGGGCAAAAGAGTTCGGAAAAGTAGATACGAGGGAGACGTATCATGGATCGCCGGCGGTGACATTCCCCTGTTCCGGCCACCGTCGGGTTGTGGTAGATCCAGAGGGGGTTGCTCAAAAGAGCAGAGCCCCCCTCTCTGTTAACACTCGTTCGCGCAACGCAGTGGTAGGTGGAGTTTTGTCGATCGCCAAGTCGTGGGTTCGAAACCCAGTGGTGCCCCCTTTTGCTTATTTGTTTTCTGTGGCAAAGTAGCAGTAGTGGAAAGCATATCCTGTTTACTCCCTCTGTTCTATCGAGCTGGAGGTGATAACCCAGTGGTTGTGCTAGTTGGTGGTGTGCAGAAGGTCTTGGGTTCGAACCCCCAAGCCTCCCCTTTTTATTTTGTGTTTTTCTTCTTTACTGTTCATAGTATTATTTCTGTTGCTTGCTTGGGCAGCACTATTTGTTGCCTCAGATCTCAAACCAGTGGGTCTTTCCCTAGTTTTTAGTTAGTGCATCATGTGTTAGTGATGCTAGTGTATGTGTGTAGGATGTATGTGTGTGTGCAAGCTTCCATGTGTATGTGTGCTTGTGTGGTGCAAGCACCCAAGAGCTTGTGTAGGTGTATGTGCCCATGTGTGTGTGTGTGTGTGTGTGCTTGTCCATATGTGCACTAGTGCATGTGCATGAGGTGTGTGCTTGTGAGTGTGCAAGCACCCATGTGTTGTGTGAGTGTGTATGTATCCATGTGGTGCATGTGTGTGTGTGACACCCACATGCCCAAGGCATGGCTTTTCCTTAGTGAGCACTTGTGTGCAAGCATGTATGTGAGAGTGTTAGTGATAGTGGTGTGAGTGTAAGTATGTGTGTGTTTGGAGACTAGCATGTGTAGGTGTGTGTGCATGAGCACTTGTGTATGCTTGATGTATGTGTGTGTGTGGTGGTGTGCTAAGGCACATGAACATGAGGACTACCCCCTCATGTGCACCATTGGAGTTGTGAGTGTGTGCAAGTGCATGTGTAGGTGATGATGTAGTGGGAAACACGTGTGATATGGCACTATTTGCATCTATGTGATTCCATGTAGTTTTTCCTTTCAATTTGTGCCTATTTGTTCTATGGAAGTACCTAGGTATTATATATGTTTTTGGGGTAGAATCATCCCAGGAATCCATTGGTGAAATCAGATTTCCCTTTTGGACAATTTCTGGAGATGTCATTTTTCTGTTTTGATCTATGTTTAGAGCTTGGTGCCATGTGATGTGATGAGCCTATGAGGATGATTCCTTGATGTGGCAGTAGTGGGTGAACCCCTCTACAACAGGGTGGTTTCGTTTCATGCTTAGGAGTTTATATGTGCAAGTTGTGTCTTGTCAAAGTAGGCATATGGCTGGAATTGCCAGCTTAGTGAAAATCTGAGATTTTCACTAAGTCTGAGAAACTGCTGTTATTTTCTTCCCTTGTAGTTGTGGTTGCAACAGTTCATGTGTTGGGAATTAGCCCTTGCAAACAACTAGAGAGTTGGAGCTTTTGTGTTTGTCTAGCTCTTTGTCAATTTTCATGCACTTTCACTTCTTGTAGATACTGTTTTGGGGGCTGTCCAAATGCTTCAGAGCATAAACAGCTGGTGAGAATCTGAGATTTTCACGAAGTCCATGAAATCTGTTATTTTTGTCCAAGTTAGTACTTGTAGATCTTTCTGTGTGTAACTCCTTTGTATTATCTTCTTGCTCATGCTTGTAGAGCTTTTGAATAGCTTTTGCCACATATCTTATTTGGCACATTTGGGTGGCTGTAGGTGCTTTGCATGTTGCTCTCAAACTGCTATGATGCTGTTTAGGACAGAATGCATAGTTTTGTTGTTTTGTAACTTGTGACTGCATAGTTGGTGGTGTGGTGATTTTCCTTGCACCACCCCACCTATACTTGTTTGTTTGTTCATGTGGCAACATGGGAATACCAGGAATGTGCCATTGGAGTGTGCTTGTGGTGGATTTGATCTATAGGACTCCATATTTTGTTTCGTAGTTCCGGTTGATCCGTAGCTCCGTTCTTAATGTTCCTTATATGTTTTTGCATCATTTTCTCGTGATGCACCTGTTCATGTCATCTTCATGCATGTCAAGATAGCTTAGAGATAAGTTCTGTCCAAAAGTTTGTCTTTTCTTCTCATGCATAAGCAAGTGACTAGAATAGAGATGCATGCTACATTCTCATCTCATGCATCATGTGTTTGTTGCATCAGGTTGTGTTGTTGTTCATTGTCTGTTGTTTTTATATTGGGTCGCACCAGGATCGGAGAGAGAGTACGTGGATCCAGGAGAGTACGTGCAGGACGAACAAGAGCAGTTCCAAGCTAAAGACATCAGAGGCAAGATGACTGTGGCCTTGATACCTTCTCTAGCTTTGTTGTGCTTAGATTCAGGTTTCCATCGTCTTATGCTCGCGGCCTACCAGTGATATCATTTCCTCCTTATATTGCCATGAAACCCAAACATTTTCCCCTCCTAGCAAATATTGAATGGCTAAGTAGGCTTGCTCGGCTTCTAATGTTAGCGTAGCTAGTTGCAGGTGCCAGCTGTCTCAGGTGATAACATAAGTTTTGATATCATTATGTTCTTAACTGCTATTTAATTAATGCACCTATATAACTAGTAAATGACGGAAGGCCTATCATTTTGCCGGGTGATTTGTTCCGTTATTGGCGCCTCAGTTTCCGGCTACCGGTGTTTGATTCCATAACTGATCGATCCTAACACGTTCGGGGTTGTTATTGGGACCCCCTTGATAAATCGTGTAGTGTTAAGACTTGTCCGGCAGGACCCAACATTAGTTTCAATCTGGTAATCACCTAATAATAATTTTGCATAGGGAATAGCTACCCCGTGGAATTAATCGACAACCCGGGCCAGTGCTCCTCATGAGTGTTGGTCCAACCCAGAGCAGCTTATTATGCTCCCCGGGGCAACTCGGTGTTTTGGCGTGGTAACCATCGCTCATCCGTCGTGTCCTGAGACTGAGATACGTGGCTCTTATCGGGGTCGTCGACACGACAGGAGGTCCTGCTAGTCTTGTCTTACCTTAGCGATATATCTTGTGTATAGGAATCCCGGTGAAGCTTTTGTTCTCCCAGAGTTGAGGTTTTCCTCTAAGGAATCAGATGAGATCATGAGATTCGTGATAGATGATTACTTTGCGGCCCGTGACCATTTGTGATGGACTAGTTGGAGCACCCCTGCAGGGTTTAATCATTCGGAAAGTCGTGCCGGCAATTATGTGGCAACATGGATTATTTGTTAATATCCGGTTATAGATAACTTGACCTTAATCTAATAAAACTGCCAACCGTGTGCGTAACCATGACTGTCTCCTTCGAAGACCTCTCTTCGATCGGGAACACGGTGGGGTTATGTTTGACGTAAGTAGGTGTTCAGGATCACTTAGGGATCACCTAGTCTTCGACCGCTCGCATAGACCACTACATCTATAACTGGTTCTTCATAAGTTAGCCACCATAAATGCTTAGGATGCTGCAACCTAAACATTGAACCTTCCTCACCTAATAACTTGACTAGTTTCGGTACCGAGGTCATATATTGTTGAGTCCCCATGGCTCACAGATTACTTCAACACCCCAACAGGTACAAGTACACCCGACACAGGTGATCCATATGGCACGCAGCTGGCATGGCAGTACGATGAGGAGAACGACAACCTGTACGTGAACTATCCAGAAGACTGAGGCCCTGGTCGTGATCGTGGGCAAGCATGCGAGATAGCATAGCCTTTTCTTATGTTATGTAGTCTGTAGCTAAACTACCTTGTCTGAATAAATGTGTGGATGTAAACTCCGATATTATCTATGTGAGATGGCAAATGATTCCCTATTTTTCATTCTTTAATTATGTATGTGCTATGTTTATCTTGCTTGCGAAACGCATAGATGCGCTTCTTTCCATTTTGGGGCATCGACCCCTAAATAGGAAAGGACCGCATCTTAGTCGTTATAAGTTGGTAATCAGAGCCTTACGACCATAGGAGCCTTTGCGTGATCGTACTTGGCCGAGTCGAGTCTAGTAAAAATGTATTGAGTCTTAGTTATATCGGAGAGTAGGTTTCTTTTTTCTCCACTTCCATGCTCTGGTGAGGTTCTCGACTTAGGAAATCTTAATCCTACTCCTCTTCTCGCTTTAAAAAATTTTAGGGATCACGCGGGGATTTTGAAATCTATATGATATCGATGTGACAGAGTTCTGTCTTGGTGCCTCCTATCTGCCTTGATTTCTTCCGGGGAGTTGAGCTCCAGGGGATTCTTGTGCACATCGCCATCATTCAGATTTCTGAGTATCTCAGAACGAAGGATGTTTGTAATTGCTTCAATACTAGTAGTGGCGAGATAACAACGATGTCCCCATTACTGGTGCAGATTGTTAGGGAGTACTGCCATACTTTGTATCATTGTGATCACGAGGGTCTGTGTCATATGAAGGTCCGAGATTCTGGTTATGTGTTGACGAATGTGATACATTGGACGGGTTAGTATAGGAGTTCTGTGAATATTACTCCTTGTATCAGTGTACCAGATTGCATGACCAGATATTTCGAGAATTCATAGGAGGGATATCAAGTAGTGACTTATATGACAATCTTCCTACACATGCATGATGTGAGGTTGGGATTTGACATTCAGTGGGTACGTTTGTTCACGGTCGTCTTACAGCGGTTCTCATTGTGTCTTAAAGAGTCCTTGTAGCTTGCTACGACTCGGGGATGCTTCGTAAGTCGTGTGCACTACCTTGCACACGATGGCTACTGTAAATTCGAGCTCGTGCGATCTTATCCACGAAGATATCGGATCGAATCTCGATCATATGTTTGTTCAGAGCAGTTCTACCTGATACTTGTTTGCAAGTGGTCTTAATCAGAATTTTGTCGACAATCACTTTGAGGAAGCATTCTTGCTATTATGTTCGAGTGCAATTGCTAATATTCCTGTTCAGATATTCCTGCCTTTTTGATTCAGCTATACCTTCAATTTATTATGTGGGCTAATGTGTTGTCCGTCTTCAGGATGGCTCCACCAACTCATCAGAATCCAGGTCGTGAGGGTGCTGAGATGCCGCCACCACCCCCTCCTCCAGAAAATCCTTCGTCCCCGGCTCCTCCTGTAGAGGCTTGGCAAGCGGTGATGGCTGCTACAAATGCAAACACTCATATGCTGATATAGTTGTTGCAAGAGAGGACTGATCAGCAGCAAGGCAACTTCAAACATGGTGGCAATCAGTTTGCTAATCTGAGTCAGTTCCTGTCGAATCAACCGAAGACCTTCACGTCGTGTGACCAGCCGTTTGATGTCGAGGATTGGATTCGCGACAAGAACAAGCACTTTGAGTGTATCAATGTTCGTCCAGAGGATTTCATCAAGTTTGCAACATTCCAGATGAAGGGTCTAGCATCGATCTGGTGGCAGAAGTTGAAGGATTCCAGGGGTGCCAGAGTGATCACTTGGGATGAGTTCTGCAGAGACTTCAGGTCCCACTACATCCCGTCTAGCTTTGTGGAGGAGATGCGTGAGAAGTTCAGGCGCTTGAAGAAAGGTGGTAACTCCGTGTACAAGTACAACGTCGAGTTCCACGAGCTAGCCCGATACGCCTTACAGGACATTCCTGATCAGAAGGGCAAGATCTATCAGTTCAGAGGTGGTTTGAAAGAGGATTTGCAGGTAGCCCTCGCTTTGCACGATTCTCAGGAGTTCGATAAGTTCTACAACTTGGCTCTCAGGGATGAGGCAGCTTTGCTCAGGGTGGAGAATTCAAAGAAGCGCTTCAGACATTCCAGCTCGTCTTCCTCAACTCAGGTGGTTCAGAAGCAACATAAATATTGGGTGTCTCCCCCTTCTCCTTGGCACACGCAGCAGTTCAAGAATTCAGGTGGCCGTGGTTCTTCGCACCCACCCAACCCAGCTTTCCAGCAGAGGTTTCAGCAGTAGAAGCAAGGGCCTCCTCAGACACAGTACCGTCAGCCGACAGATGTTACTTGTCACAAGTGTTGGCAGAAGGGTCACTATGCCAACAAGTGCACTTCTCAGCTGCGTCTTCCGCCTCCTCGTTCAGGCAAACCTCCAAGCAATGCTATCGTGAAGTTCAACCCCGGGTCTGCTAGAGTTAATCTTAGTGAATGCAGCTGAAGTAGAAAACTCGTCAGATGTGATTGTGGGTAACCTCCTCATTAATGATATTCCTGCTAAGGTTTTATATGATTCTGGTGCATCGCATTGCTTCATCTCCAAGCCTTTCATTGCTAAGCATGCCATTCCGCAATTCAATTGGATAGTCCTTTCCGTGTGGTTTCTCCGGGAATGCGTATGAGTTCTCACATGTTGGTTCCGGATGTTTCTGTCAAGATGGGTAATTATGCTTTTCTGGCGTCTCCTATTGTCTTGGGCAATTTTGACATTGATTTGATCCTTGGTATGGACTAGTTGGCCATGAACAAGGCATCAATTGATTGTGAAGCTAAAGAAGTGAAGCTAACTCACTCTTCGGAGGACGTCATTATCTTCGCGGCGTGCGATGACACAATCCGTCTATTTTCCTTAAATGAGAAGGGTGAGATTAATCCAATTTCGCAAGTCCCAGTGGTCTGCGAATATGAAGATGTGTTTCTAGAAGAATTGCCAGGAATGCCTCCGCACCGAGAAGTTGTATTCGTTATTGAGCTTGAACCGGGTACTGAGCCTATGTGCAAACGGCCGTACAAATTGGGTCCAGAAGAGCTGAAGGAACTTAAGAGGCAACTCGACGAGCAAGAGCGTCCGGATCTGATCAGAACAAGTTCTTCTCCTTGGGGTTGTGGAGTGTTGTTTGTCAAGAAGAAGGATGGCATGGACGGATTGTGTGTCGATTACCGTCCATTGCACAAGAAGACAATCAGAAAAAAGTATCCACTTACTAACATTAATGATTTGTTCAAGCAGTTGAAAGGGGCTAAGGTCTTCTCCAAGCTCGATCTCAGGATGGGCTATCATCAAGAGGATATTCCAAAGACTGCTTTCAGGACAAGTTTTGGCTCGTATGAGTATACGGTCATGTCTTTTGGTCTGGCAAATGCTCCACCGACATTTTGTCGAATGATGAACTACATATTCTCTCCGTTCAAGAATGAATTCTTCTTGCTATATCACGGTGATATTCTGTTCTTTTCGGAAACTGAGGAAGAGCATGAAGAACATCTCAGGCTGGTGCTTGATAAGCTGAGAGAGCATAAGTTCTATGCCAAGTTTTCCAAATGTGAGTTCTGGTTGAAAGAAGTAGTCTACCTTGGGCACATCATCTCTGCCGAGGGCATCAAAGTTGATCCGTCGAAGGTGTAGGCCATTGTTGAGTGGGAGCCTCCGCAGAATGTGAAGCAGCTTCGAAGCTTTCTTGGGCTTGCAAGCTATTGTAGAAGGTTCGTTGAGAACTTCCCCAAGATTGCTAAGCCTCTCTCAAGTCTTCTTGAGAAGGGTGTGAAGTATGCCTGGTCTCCAGAGTGTCAGTTGGCCTTCAACACGAAGCTCACCTCTACTCCAGTCTTGGTTCCTCCTGATGACTCCAAACCTTACCAAGTGTTCTGCGACGCCTCTCTTCAAGGTCTTGGTGCTGAGTTGATGCAAGAGAAGAAAGTGGTAGCTTACACCTCGAGGCTGTTGAAGCCAAATGAGAAGAATTATCCTGTGCATGATCTTGAGTTGGTGGAAGTGGTACATGCTCTGATGACTTGGAGACACCTCTTGTTGGAACGAAAGGTTGAAGTGTTCACCGATCACAAGAGTCTCAAGTACATCTTCACCCAGCCTAATCTGAATCTTCGGCAAACTCGTTGCGTGGAAATGCTCCAAGATTTTAATCCGAGTATTGAGTATACTCCAGGCAAAGCTAATGTCGTGGCAGATGCTTTGAGCAGGAAGGCTTACTGCAACAGTCTCATTCTGAAGCCTCTCCAGCCTGACCTTTCTGAATCTTTCAGAAAGCTCAACCTTCAGTTAGTACCTCAGGGATTTCTTGCAAATCTTTAGATCTGTCCTACCTTGGAAGATCAGGTCCGAGCAGCACAACTTCTTGATGCAATGGTGAAGAAAGTCAAGATTGGCTTGGCAAAGGGAGTTCCCAAATATAAGTGCTTCAATGTTGATGCTAGAGACACATTGTTCTTTGAGGATCGTCTTGTCGTTCCGAAAGGTGATCTCAGAGAGGTTATCATGGAAGAAGCTCATAACTCTCTACTCTCAATACATCCAGGAAGCTCCAAGATGTATCAAGAGTTGAAACAGACCTTCTGGTGGACTCGCATGAAGCGTGAGATAGCTTAGTTCGTAAATGAATGTGATGTATGTCGAATGGTGAAAGTAGAGCATCAACGTCCAGCAGGTCTTTTGCATCCATTGCCCATTCCCGAGTGGAAGTTCGACCATATTGAGATGGATTTCGTCACCGGGTTTCCGAAGTCCAAGAAGGGTAACAATGCCATCTTCGTCGTCGTCGACAAGTTGAGTAAAGTGGCTCATTTTCTTCCAGTCAAGGAATCCATCTCGGCAGGTCAGCTTGCAGAGCTGTTAACTTCCAGGATACTATCTTTGCACGGCGTGCCTATGTTGATTTCTTCGGATCGCGGAAGTATCTTCACTTCCAAGTTCTGGGACTCTTTTCAGTCTGCGATGGGTACGAAGATACGATTCAGCACAACTTTTCATCCTCAGACTAGTGGGCAAGTGGAGAGAGTCAAACGGGTCCTTGAGTATATGCTCAGAGCCTGTGTCATTTCTTTTGGCAGGAAGTGGGAAGATTGTCTGCCTTTCGCTGAGTTCTCGTATAACAACAGTTATCAAGCTAGTTCAGGCAAAGCTCCGTTTGAGATTCTCTATGGCAGGAAGTGTCGTAGCCCGCTCAACTGGTCCGAGACTGGCGAGCGTCAGATTCTTGGGAATGACTTGATAGAAGAAGCTGAAGAAATGTGTCGGGTCATTCGTGATAATCTCATAGCAGCGCAGTCCCGTCAGAAGAGCTACTATGATAGCAAGCATCGTGACATGTCTTATGAGCTCGATGACTTCGTCTATCTCAAAGTGTCTCCTATGAAGGGCACACAGCGTTTTGGCATCAAAGGCAAGCTTGCACCTCGTTTCATGGGTCCTTTCAGAGTTGTTGGCAAGAGAGGCGACCTTGCATATCAACTTGAGCTCCCGTCCAACTTTGCAAATGTGCATGACGTGTTCCATGTCTCTCAGCTCTGGAGATGTTTCAAGACTCCCGAGCGCACTGTTCATCTTCAAGACATCGACCTTCAACCCGACCTATCCTATCATGAGCATCCAATTGCGGTTCTCGAGGCGACTGAGCGCAAGACCCGCAGCAAGTCTATCAAGTTTCTCAAGGTGCACTGGTCACACCATCCCGAGAAAGAGGCCACTTGGGAACGCGAGGATAACCTCATTCCGAATTCCCAGAGTTCTTTCAGTACTAGATCTCGGGGCGAGATCTTTTTGTAGAGTGGGAGAGTTTGTAACGCCCCACAGTGTAACTTGCCATATTTGGAACCTTCATGTACGTGGGTCCATGATGTCATTGCCTTGTGAGATTTATGCATGTGTTATTTCATGTGATCATACCTTGTATCCCTTTGCATCCATGCATCCATATCATCCATGCCTCCATTGTGTCTGTTGTTGTTGTTGATCCATGTATGTGGTTGTGATGTTGATGTGCTATGTGATGATGAAGTGGTCTATTTGAAAGTGGGGTGCAACTATGTTAGTTTTCAAATAGGTTTCAAAACCCCCGTTCTCTATTTCTCAAAGCTCAAGTTTTACTTGCTCTAACCCTGGTTCAAAATTGTAGATCATTTAGAGTGATTCCTGGTGGATGTGGTGCTAGGTCTTTTGTGTTTTTGAAATGTGTTTAAGAGGGGTAGATATTCACATAACAGGTTCTTAATTCTGTTTTGTAAATATTTCTTTGCTCCAAAAATTCCCTTTTCATTTTATTTAAATAGGTCATAATTCCCTTATGACCAGAGGCATTTTTGTTTTACTTTAGAGTCAACAGTGTTGGCTGTGTGTTTTTATTTGTCTCTGTTTATATTTAAATAGAAAAACCCCAGTGGGTTTTTCTTTTCTTACCTCGCGCCTCCGAGTGGGCCTCCTCCTCCTCGCTGGCCCAGTACCCTCCTCGCGCACAGCCCACTCCTTTCCCTCTCCTGTAGACGTCGTCTCCCTCCTCCCACACCTTTCCGTCAGTTCATAAGAGAGAGCGCAAGACAGAGAGTCGACGCCGTCAATCACGGACATCGAGGCGTCTCCCTCGCCCCCCTATTTAATCCTTGGCGTTCGGATAGTGTGCTAGGGTTTCTTCGCAGCCGCAGCCACCTTCTTTCCCATCTTCCTCCTCCCTCTCCATCGTCGACAACAGGTAGGCGAGCTCCTCCTCCGCCATGCCCGATCCGTGAAGAGCTCGTCGTCGTCGTTGTCGTACACCTCCTTCCTCTCCAAGCGTTCCAAGAGCATGCGAGACCTCAGGGGAGTCTGTTCCCGCAACTAATCGTCGTCGATCGCCCCTGCTTCCACTACTTCCTTGTTGACCCCTTCCGCTCCGACGACCACCTCCGCATTGGCTTCTTCCACGACGTCCCCTGATTCCTCCCTGACAGGCGTGTCCTCCTCGACAAGTGGGTGAAGAGATGCACTCCTCCCCCTTCCCTTGTCGACAGATTGCGAGTAGAGCCGTAGCAGCGCCACCGTGGCTTCTCTCTATCGTCGGCGCTGCCGTGCACGTTGCTGCTGTAGTTGTAGGTGTTCCCTTCGTGCGTTTAGTCGTGAAATGGGTCCGAGGGAGTTCCCTCTTCCTCCTAGCGACGAGCCCGTGCTCAATTTGTAGTGGATCGCCGGTGGTGACCTTCCATTGTTCCGGCCACCGTTGGGCTGTGGTAGATCCAGAGGGGGTTTCTCAAAAGAGCAGAGCCCCCCTCTCTGTTAACAATCGTTCGCGCAACGCAGTGGTAGGTGGGGTTTTGCAGATCGCCAAGTTGTGGGTTCGAAACCCAGTGGCGCCCCTTTTGCTTATTTGTTTTCTGTGGCACAGTAGCAGCAGGGGAATGCATATCTTGTTTACTCCCTCCGTTCTGTTGAGCCAGAGTTGATAGCCCAGTGGTTGTGCTAGTTGGTGGTGTGCCGAAGGTCTTGGGTTCGACCCCCCCCCCAAGCCTACCCTTTTTATTTTGTGTTTTTCTTCTTTACTATTCATAGTATTATTTATGTTGCTTGCTTGGGCAACACTATTTGTTGCCTAAGATCTCAAACCAGTGGGTCTTGCCCTTGTTTTTAGCTAGTGCATCATGTGTTAGTGATGTTAGTGTATGTGTGTAGGATGTATGTCTGTGCAAGCTTCCATGTGTATGTGTGCTTGTGTGGTGCAAGCACCCAAGATCTTGTGTAGGTGTATGTGCCCGCGTGTGTGTGTGTGTGCTTGTGCATATGTGCACTAGTGCATGTGCATCAGGTGTGTGCTTGTGCGTGTGCAGGCACCCATGTGTTGTGTGAGTGTGTCTGTATCCATGTGGTGCATGTGTGTGTGACACCCAAATGCCCAAGGCATGGTTTTGCCTTAGTGAGAACTTGTGTGCAAGCACGTATGTGATATTGTTAGTGATAGTGGTGTGAGTGTAAGTATGTGTGTGTTTGGAGACTAGCATGTGTAGGTGTGTGTGCATGAGCACTTGTGTATGCTTGATGTATGTGTGTGTGTGGTGGTGTGCTAAGGCACATGAACATCACGACTACCCCTCATGTGAACCATTGGGGTTGTGAGTGTGTGCAAGCGCATGTGTAGGTCACGATGTAGTGGGAAACACATGTGATATGGCACTATTTGCATCTATGTGATTCCATGTAGTTTTTCCTTTCAACTTTGTGCCTATTTGTTCTATGCAAGTACCTAGGTATTATATATGTTTTTGGGGTAGAATCATCCCAGGAATCCATTGGTGAAATCAGATTTCCCTTTTGGACAATTTCTGGAGATGTCATTTTTCTGTTTTGATCTATGTTTAGAGCTTGGTGCCATGTGATCTGATGAGCCTATGGGGATGATTCCTTGATGTGGCAGTAGTGGGTGAACCCCTCTACAGCATGGTGGTTTTGTTTCATGCTTAGGAGTTTATATGTGCAAGTTGTGTCTTGTTGCTTGGGCAGCACTATTTGTTGCCTAAGATCTCAAACCAGTGGGTCTTGCCCTTGTTTTTAGCTAGTGCATCATGTGTTAGTGATGCTAGTGTATGTGTGTAGGATGTATGTGTGTGTGCAAGCTTCCATGTGTATGTGTGCTTGTGTGGTGCAAGCACCCATGATCTTGTGTAGGTGTATATTCCCGTGTGTGTGTGTGTGCTTGTGCATATGTGCACTAGTGCATGTGCATCAGGTGTGTGCTTGTGCGTGTGCAAGCACCCATGTGTTGTGTGAGTGTGTATGTATCCATGTGGTGCATGTGTGTGTGTGACACCCAAATGCCCAAGGCATGGTTTTGCCTTAGTGAGCACTTGTGTGCAAGCATGTATGTGATATTGTTAGTGATAGTGGTGTGAGTGTAAGTATGTGTTTGTTTGGAGACTAGCATGTGTAGGTGTGTGTGCATGAGCACTTGTGTATGCTTGATGTATGTGTGTGTGTGGTGGTGTGCTAAGGCACATGAACATCACGACTACCCCTCATGTGAAC
The DNA here is from genome assembly GCF_904849725.1 of Hordeum vulgare subsp. vulgare. Lineage (NCBI taxonomy): Eukaryota > Viridiplantae > Streptophyta > Magnoliopsida > Poales > Poaceae > Hordeum > Hordeum vulgare. The sequence goes on along the minus strand of NC_058519.1, from coordinate 273,850,973 downwards.
CATTGGAGTTGTGAGTGTGTGCAAGTGCATGTGTAGGTCACGATGTAGTGGGAAACACATGTGATATGGCACTATTTGCATCTATGTGAATCCATATAGTTTTTCCTTTCAACTTTGTGCCTATTTGTTCTATGCAAGTACCTAGGTATTATATATGTTTTTGGGGTAGAATCATCCCAGGAATCCATTGGTGAAATCGGATTTCCCTTTTGGACAATTTCTGGAGATGTCATTTTTCTGTTTTGATCTATGTTTAGAGCTTGGTGCCATGTGATGTGATGAGCCTATGAGGATGATTCCTTGATGTGGCAGTAGTGAGTGAACCCCTCTACAGCATGGTGGTTTTGTTTCATGCTTAGGAGTTTATATGTGCAAGTTGTGTCTTGTCAAAGTAGGCATGTGGCTGGAATTGTCAGCTTAGTGAAAATCTGAGATTTTCAGTAAGTGTGAGAAACTGCTATTATTTTCTTCCCTTGTAGTTGTGGTTGCAAAAGTTCATGTGTTGGGAATTAGCCCTTGAAACCAACTAGAGAGTTGGAGATTTTGTGTTTGTCTAGCTCTCTGTCAATTTTCATGCACTTTCACTTCCTGTAGATATTGTTTTGGGGTTGTCAAAATGCTTCAGAGCATAAACAGCTGGTGAAAATCTGAGATTTTCACTAAGGCCCTGAAATCTGTTATTTCTGTCCAAGTTAGTACTTGTAGATCTTTCTGTGTGTAACTCCTTTGTATTATCTTCTTGCTCATGCTTGTAGAGCTTTTGAATAGCTTTTGCCACATATCTTATTTTGCACATTTGGGTGGCTGTAGGTGCTTTGCATGTTGCTCTCACACTGCTATGATGTTGTTTAGGACAGAATGCATAGTTTTGTTGTTTTGAAACTTGTGACTGAATAGTTGGTGGTGTGGTGAGTTTCCTTGCACCACCCCACCTATACTTGTTTGTTTGTTCATGTGTCAACCTGGGAATACCAGGAATGTGCCATTGGAGTGTGCTTGTGGTGGATTTGATCCGTAGGACTCCATATTTTGTTTTGTAGTTTTCGGTTGATCCGTAGCTCCGTTCTCAATGTTCTTTATATGTTTTTGCATCATTTTCTCGTGACGAACCTATTCATGTCATATTCATGCATGTCAAGATAGCTTAGAGAGAAGTTCTGTCCAGAAGTTTGTCTTTTCGTCCCATGCATAGGCAAGTGACTAGAATAGAGATGCATCCTACATTCTCATCTCATGCATCATGTGTTTGTTGCATCATGTTGTGTTGTTGTTTATCGGCTGTTGTTTTTATATTGGGTAGCACCGGATCGGAGAGCGAGTACGTGGATTCGGGAGAGTACGTGCAGGACGAATAAGAGTAGTTCCAAGCTGAAGACATCACAGGCAAGATGACCGTGACCTTGATACCGTCTCTAGCTTTGTTGTGCTTATATTGAGGTTTCCTTCGTCTTATGCTTGCTGCCTACCACTGATATAATTGCCTCCTGATATTGCCATGAAACCCAAACATTTTCCCCTCCTAGCAAATACTGAATGGCTAAGTAGGCTTGCTCAGCTTCTAATGTTAGCGTTGCTAGTTGTAGTTGCCAGCTGTCTTAGGTGATAACATAAGTTTAGATATCATTATGTTCTTAACTGCTATTTGATTAATGAACCTATATACTTGGTAAATGACGGAAGGCCTACCCTTTTGCCGGGTGATTTGTTCCATTATTGCCGCCTTAGTTTCCGGTTACCGGTGTTTGATTCCTTAATTGATCGCTCCTAACACGTTCGGGGTTGTTATGGGGACCCCCTTGATAAATCGTGTAGTGTTAAGACTTGTCCGGCAGGACCCAACATTGGTTTTAATCTGCTAATCACCTAATAATAATTTTGCATAGGGAATAGCTACCCCGAGGAATTAATCAACAACCCGGGCCAGTGCTCCTCATGAGTGTTGGTCCAACCAAGAGCAGCTTATTACGCTCCCCGGGGCAACTCGGTGTTTTGGCGTGGTAAACATCGCTCATCCGTCGTGTCCTGAGACTGAGATACGCGGCTCTTATCGGGGTCGTCGACATGACAGGAGGTCCTACTAGTCTTGTCTTACCTTAGCGATATATCTTGCGTATAGGAATCTCGGTGAAGCTTTTGTTCTCCGCAGAGTTGAGGTTTTCCTCTAAGGAATCCGATGAGATCACGAGATTCATGATAGAGGATTACTTTGCGGCCCGTGACCGTTTGTGATAGACGAGTTGGAGCACCCCCGCAGGGTTTAAACTTTCAGAAATCTGTGCCCACGGTTATGTGGCAACATGGATTATTTGTTAACATCCGGCTATAGATAACTTGAACTTAATCTAATAAAACTGCCAACCGTGTGCATAACCGTGACTGTCTCCTTCGAAGACCTCTCTTCGATCGGGAACATGGTGGGGTTATGTTTGACGTAAGTAGGTGTTCAGGATCACTTAGTGATCACCTAGTCTTCGACAGCTCGCGTAGACCACCACATCTATAATTGGTTCTTCGTAAGTTAGCCACCATAAATGCTTAGGATGCTGCAACCTAAACACTGAACCTTCCTCACCTAATAACTTGACTAGTTTCGGTACCGAGGTCATAGATTACTGAGTCCCCGTGGCTCACAGATTACTTCAACACCCCAATAGGTACAGGTACGCCCTACACAGGTGATCCAGATGGCACGTAGCTTGCGTGGTAGTACGATGAGGAGAACGACCGCGTGTACGTGAACTATCCAGAAGACTAAGTCCGTGGTCGTGATCGTGGGCAAGCATGCGGGATAGCATAGCCTTTTCTTATGTTATGTAGTCCGTAGAGGATCTACCTTGTCTGGATAAATGTGTGGATGTAAACTCTGATATTATCTATGTGAGATGGCAAACAATTCCCTATTTGTCATTCTTTAATTATGTATGTGCTATGTTTATCTTGCTTGCGAAACGCATAGATGCGCTTCTTTCCATTTTGGGGCATCACCCCCTAAATAGGAAAGGACCGCATCTTAGTCGTTACAAGTACATCTCAAGCTCACATAGTATGACAACGACCTCTTCCTGTAGCCTTCGGAGCTGCTTCACACTTATGGACTTTCGAGATATAACGTCGAAGAAGTTGTAGAGACCAATAAGCGTGTCACGGACGTGCTAGTCAATTAAGCCTCTAACGGCAACCGAGAGTATCTGCGTCATCATCACATGATAGTCATGAGACTTCATCCCGCTAAACCTTTTCTTCTTGGGGTCTAGAAATCTGCTTATCTTCCCACAGAAACCAGAACTGACTTTGATTCCCATAAGGCAATTGATGAATTGATCAATCTTATTCGGACTTAAGGTGAATCAAGAAGGGGGAAATAAGTCTCCTCCTTCTTGTTGACTTTTGTACCCCTTTCCCCATCAACTTTTTACGGTGGATGTCTTTCCTGATCTTCAAATCTTCCAAGTCTTTCCTTGCCTTTGGCCCATCCTTGGTCTTCTCCGGCATGTTCATCAGTGTGCCAAGCAAGCTCTCCAGGACATTCTTCATGATATGCATTTGATCAAGGCAATGAGGCGTGTCGTGATTGGGCCAGTACTCCAAGTCTGAGAAAACATATCTCGTCTTCCGTACCTTCAGCAAAGGCTCTCGCGCCTTTTTGATCTTTCTTGGCATGGGGCATTGTTCCCAGTTTCTCAACAGCTAGTCAATTTCGGTGCCGCTCCCCTTATGTGGAGGTCCTCGAAGCTCAGCCAACCCATTGAATAGATCTCCACGCTTTCTCCACGGGTCATCCTTCTCGAGCCATCTACGATTCCCCATGTACACGATTTTCCCGGACCCGCCATCTTTCGTTGATGTAAGCTGTTGAGACGTTGTATCATCCATGCACCTCGTGCATCCGGAGTATCTGTGGCACACCTGGCCCGAGGTGTACCCATAACCAAGATAGTCGTGCACCATCGTCATCAGCCTGGATCTCATATGGAAATACTCTCCTTTGCTGGCGTCTGATGTCAGCTGTGCTTCCCTTGCAACGGCACCAGAAATTGTCGTGTCGACGACACCAGGAATCCTTCAGCTGCGGCTACGCCTTAAGGGACTTCCTAGGCAAGTATGGAAATGATTTCCCTCATGGCCTTGGAGCCTTGCGTTTCTGTTCCCTCGAAGCGGAAAGGGTGATGTAGCACAGCGGTGGTAAGTATTTCCCTCAGTTTGAGAACCAACGTATCAATCCGGTGGAGGAGTATCACAAGATCCTGCACAAACACAAAAGCTTGATCCCAACGCTATGAAGGGGTTGTCAATCCCTTATAGATTGTTTGCCAAGTGAGAACTGAAAGCAACAAAGTAACAAAGCATAGTAAAAGCGGACGTGTAAACGATGGATGTGAATAGACCCGGGGGCTGTAGTGTTTACTAGTGGCTTCTCTCATGAAAGCAAGTAGATGGTGGGTGAACAAATTACTATCGAGCAATTGATAGAACCGCGCAAAGTCGTGACGATATCTATGCAATGATTATATCTATATGCATCACTTCCAAAACAAGTAGACCGATACTTTCTGCATCTACTACTATTACTCCACACATCGACCGTTATCCAGCATGCATCTAGTGTATTAAGTCCATAAGAACAAAGTAACGCCTTAAGCAGGATGACATGATGTAGAGGGATAATCTCAAACCAATGATAAAAAAACCCATCTTTTTACCCTTGATGGCAACTACTTGATGTGTGCCTTGCTGCCCCTATTGTCACTGGGAAAGGTCACCACATGGTAGAACCCAAAACCAAGCACTTCTCCCATTGCAAGAATCATAGATCTAGTTGGCCAAACAAAACCCAAGACCTGAAGAGACTTACAAGGATATCAAATCATGCATATAAGAAATCAGCAAAGACTCAAATATATATCATAGATAATCTGATCACAAATCCACAATTCATCGGATCTCGACAAACACACCGCCAAAGAAGATTACATCAGATAGATCTCCATGAAGATCATGGAGAACTTTGTATTGAAGATCCAAGAGAGAGAAGAAGCCATCTAGCTACTAACTACGGACCCGTAGGTCTGAAGTGAACTACTCACGAGTCATTGGAGGGGCGATGATGATGATGAAGAAGCCCTCCAACTCCAAAGTCCCCTCCGGCAGGGCACCGGGAAGGGTCTCCAGATGAGATCTCGCGGAAATGGAAGCTTGCGGCGGCGGAAAAGTATTTTCTGGGCTCCCCTAATTTTATGATGAATATTTGGGAATATATAGGCCAAGGATCTAGGTCAGGGGCGGCCAGGGGGGCCACAAGCCCTGCCGTCGCCGCCTCCCCGCCTGGTGGCGGAGTGGGGGCTTGTGGGCTCCCTGGAGCCCACCTGGCTTGGCCCAAAGGGCCCCTGATCTTCTTCTATTCGGAAAAAAATCACTTCAGGGTTTTTCTTCCGTTTGGACTCCGTTCCAAAATCAGATCTGAAAAGAGTCAAAAATAGAGAAAATACAGGAACTGACACTTGGCACTGAATTAATAAGTTAGTCCCAAAAAAGATATAAAGGGTACGTAAAACATCCAAAGAAGACAAGATAACAGCGTGAAACCATAAAAAATTATAGATACGTTTGAGACGTATCAGCGTCCCATGTCCATGTCGGTGATTTCCATAACGTGTCTAGCTCGTCTTGCAGAAGCCCGATATACAGGTTAATACTATTTCTCGGTTGTTTCGGCCCTTGAATCAACATGCACATGTGTATGTACTTTGTATTCATGCACTTCCATGGGGGGAGGTTGTACATCCATACAAACACGGGCCATGTGCTGTGGTTGGTGTTCTGGTCTGCAAACGGATTCATGCCATCGGTACTCACACCAAGCACGATGTTCCTTGGATCTTCTTTAGCAAATCCATATAAGGTGTTGAATGTTCTCCACTGGCTACCATCTACGAGGTGTCTCAGCCTCGGATCATCTCCATCATCGGGCTTCTCCCTCTCCGCGTGCCAGTGCATGAGCTTTGCTTGCTTACGATCTACAAAATACCGCTGCAGACGGGGAGTGATCGGAAAGTACCATACAACTTTGTGAGGTGCTTTCTTTCCTGCCTTCTTGTATCGAGAAGGATTGCACACTAGACAGTTAGTTTTTTCCGTGTGCAGCCCCCGATAAATGATGCAATCGTTGATGCATGTGTGGTACCTAATGTGTGGAAAATAAAAGGGGAAAATGATTTTCTTGGCCTCCTCGACACTACTAGGACATAGGTTCCCCGCGGGAAGAACTTTATTATGTAGATACTTCAAATACTCATCGAGGCTTTTGTCTGTCCATTTGTTTTTGGCCTTCGTCTTTAGAAGTTCGAGCGTGAAACTCAAGCGGGTCACCTCGGGATCGCAACTGTCATACAACGGATTCCTCGAGTCCACTTCAAGTTGAGCCAGCTTGGCTTCCTCTCTAGAAGCAGCTCTCTCGCTAGTCGTACTCTTGCGAAGGAGGTCTTGAACATGAGTGTCTTGCACGACTGCACTTAGTAGTGTCGAAGACTTCGGCGTGACCACCACCTCTTCTGCCCCATGTCCAGACTCTTCTTCGCAGTGTCCAGAATCTTCTCCGCCGCCGTCATTTCTGGACTCTTCCCCGCCGCCATGTCCGGCACCATTGTCTTCGTGTCGATCGGTCATCTCTTCATCTAGCCCCATGTCGTTGTTCCCTGCCATTTGGACGTCCTCATCATCATCATCTTCTTCACTTATCCACCGAGTATAGCCATCCATGAAACCATTCATCAGCACGTGCGCCTTCAAAGTGCCACGATCAAAAGGGTCCAAAAGGACTCCTTCCTTGCATCTTGCACACGGACATCTAATCCTAGTCCGATTATTTGCATGCATGTCCATCACCGCGGATTGCATGTACCGCTCCACCTTCCATCCACTCACCTTCATGACCGAATGGACGGTATAACAAGCAAAAGGGTTATAAAATAAATAATGCATGCATGCTTCAAAGTTATATAAATTTTTGGCATGACCTTGCCAAAAAATAGGACATATTGAGTTTGCTCGAAATTCAACGAAACAGAAATAAATCGACATTTCAACAAAACATAAGAAACTCGATCGGAGGGCATGTCACACTCGCACAAATCTCTCCATATATATATATCCCAAACACACATATTCTCATGCATGATAATTTAATCATTGAAGAAAAAGAGCGAGAGGATGGGAAAAACAACGATAACTTGGGATAGGTGAGATGAACTCCAGAAAGAATTATGAGGGTTGAACTTGAAAATGTTGGAGAGGATTGAATTACTTGAAGAGAAGCACACCGTTTGAAAACAATTAACATGAAATTTTGATTGAGCAAAAGGATAAGCACTCGCATAGAAATATGAAAACGCCGCTTAGGGAAGATAGATCATCACTTGACATTTAAGCACCTCGAATTACCATACTCCAACAAAACAAAGGATGTGGCTTGCAAATTAAGCCAGAAATAAATTCCTAAAAGATATTCCGTGTGATATTTTTGTGGTAAGGATTGGATGGGCTCGATCTTATGAAGGATATTGAGACTATCCTAAAAGTACAAGGCTTGAGGAAGCATATTTTATGAAGGATATTGAGACTATCCTAAAAAAGAAAGAGCATGAAAAAATGAACCACTAGATGTCGAACCCCAACCTCGTATCATGCATTTGTTGGAATATAATCCTAGGTAACTACTTGAATTCCCACCTGAGAACTTTCGAAATCTTTCTTGGTTATGCTCTCAGCTTGCGGGTCCAGGAACTTACTCAATGTAATCAGTTACATGACCTTTCCCGCAAACGTCAACACATATATGAGAAGTTTCGCAAACTCATCTGCCTCAGACCTTCGAAAAATAACGACACTAGACCTGGTAGATCATTTGATCTATCACCACCAGTACCGGGGGAAAGTCACGTCACTATTTGCCACCAAGCAAGCTATTGAATCGTTTCGATGTCCGCATCCTAAGATACTAAGGAAATTGAACGATAGCGATGTGTCAAAAACCCCTTGGAGCTCAACTCCTCGAAACTAGGAGGCACCAAATACAGAATTCTGTCACATCGACATCATAGAGGCTCAAAAATGAGTGAGAAGAGTGTAGAATTAAAATTCTTACGTCAGGATTCCTCACCATAGCATAGAATAGAAGTAAAATTAATTCTACTCTCCGATATATAACAAAACTTAAAGTAGTTTTTACTAGACGCGACTCGGCCAAGTTCAATCAATCAAGAGGGTTCCTAGGTTGGCGTTACTCTGATACCAACTTGTAACGCCAAAGATGTGGTCATGTCCTCATTTTGGCTCGAGGGCCTTGACAAGGAAAGAAGCGGATCTCATCGTTTCGCAAGAATGGATATCGTTACAAGTACATATAAATAAGAGAAGAGTATACAGAATTGGCTTACAGTCACCACAAGCTAATCATGATCATGTCAATAGAGACATACATTCAATCACTAGTCACAAGAGCAGGGTCCGACTGCGGACGAAATCCAATGAATAAATTGACATCAATCCTTGCTATCCCAGGCTGCCGACCTGAAACCCATCCTATGATCGATGAAAAAGAAGAAGAATTCCCAATCGAATAATCATCATGCTCACGTCAAAGTATCACTTTGCCTATACTTGCAACTATTGTTGTGGTAATCTATGAGCCTTGGGGATTCGGCAATCTCATTTCCAAAGGTATCAAGACTAGCAAAGCTTAATGGGTGAGTCATGGTTAAGTGGTGAGGCTGCATCAAGCACTCAGCATTTACTTGACTCGCTAACTTACGAGTACAAGAATAAGAGTGGGTGATCTTATATAAGTGGTCGTGAACTAATAATGATCAAGAAATGATGTTGAACACCTACTTATGAGTGAAACTTAACCCCACCGTGTCCTCTCTCGGATAAGAACTCAAGAGAAGAGACAGTCACGGTTATGCACACAGTTGACATATTTTCATTGAGTTTACTTCAACTTTGCTATGAACGAGTGTTAAACAAAGTTTCCAAGTAGCCACATAACCGTGGGCACGTCTTTCCCAAAGGTTTAACCCTACAGGGATGCTCCAACTAGTCCATCACACACTATCACAATCTTCCCTGGAGAGAAAACCTCTACCTCGAGGTATCCTGAGGTATCCTCGATATCCCAGTGCACAAGACCCTCGATATGAGTAAAACAAATCTAGAAACACCACCCAGTAGGCCAGATCCCAATAGGAGCCGCACGTATCTGTTTCTGAGGGCACTACTAGATGAGCACAACATACAATAGCCTAATAGAGATCATCCGAGTTGCCCCGGGTTGGCCCGTCCGACGACTCTGTTTAGGACCAGCACCATCTGCATTGGCCCTCCCTATATTATGTTGAATTAATCCCGGGTTCATGACGACCTATGCTTTAATAACGGTGTTTTGTATTATTATGTTGGGAAAATATTGTACAAATATTGGGCCTTGCCGGAAGAGTTTTATCCTAAAACGAAAATCAAGGGTGTCTCCATAACACCCGAACATGTTAGGAAAGCTCAATATGGAACATAACACCACTACACAAGTAACTAGGGCAGCAAAGATGGAACAAAACACCGAGCTAGAAGGCCAAGCCTTCCACCTTTTACCAACTTGTCGGATTTCGGGCTCCGCAAAACCCTAAAGATTCATAACCAGGGGTGCTCACGGAGACCACTAGGCAGCTTCGGTTCACCCGACTCGCTACTCGACGGACAATGCAAAGAACTCACTCGATGGTTAGGAAGACACAACACACGACAATTTACCAGGTTTGGGCCGCTGGGAAGCGTAATACCTTACTCTTACTTTGATGGATTGCCTCTCGTGGAGGTTGGTGGACGGAATAGAACAATGCTCATGCGCCTCCGGAGGCTGGGTAGCGGTGTGTGATGCTAGTGGGTGAGTCAATCGATCGGATCCCCCTTCTATGGAGCAACCTATCCTCTATATATAGTTGCGGCCCAGGTCCTCTTCCCTTATCGTTTCGCTGGGAAGGGATCCCCCAATGGACAATTTTAACGGGGGACAGTGGAACGTGGTTCCCTGCCTCAAAGGTGGTCTTCGCCTGCAAAAGTGGCTGGTGGCCCAGGAGGGACGTACCTAGGAGTGACGTCTTTCCCGCCGACGGGCGGCGATGGCCTTGTTGCTCCAGAATGGAAACCTTTGGGAGATGCCTTCGGAACCCGCGTACGTCCATCCCTCCTTTGCATGAAAGGGGAAACTACACCATCCTGCAATCCGTTGCTCGCCTGTCCCTTCTCCGCGTCATCCTTGACTCCCGAGGCTCGGCCTTGCCTCAGTATCTCCGCCGCTCCGGAGGGGTCCTGAGGTGGCACCCTACGGGTATTTAAGCTGCTCTTCCTTGTGAGGCTTGGACCCTAGCGAGGTTCTTCCCTTGAGGGGCGCTTGGCCTATTGGTTTTGGTCGATGAAGTGGGCCAGCCATGGGCCGCACGCAGGAAGGTTTGGGTACCCCTATTCCCAGAACGCCGATAGTAACCCCCGGGCCCAAGGCGCGGCTGGGCTGGCTTCTCGGTGAAGCCTTGAGGGAGGCATGAAGCGTCGCGGGCCCCATTTGCCTACGGGCGAGCCGGCACATGTGTCCGCCAGCCATGCAGGGACGCTTCCAGCTCGAGAGGCGCTCCGAGACGCTCCTAGTCAAACTGATGCGATGTTCGGGCGTTGTGCCAACCATCATTGCTCCTTGGAGCTGCCTCCTCTTTGCACGCCATGTAGGTGCACTCCCTCATGACCTACGTGGGCCCTGGAGCGCCAGTCTGCCCTCGGCTGTGTATTTAACCCGGCGAGGGTGATATGGTCTGCATTGCCTTCGTCTTCCTCATCTTCTGCTCCGAGCCCTCCACCCTCTCAACATGGCGCCGGTGAGGAGGTTTTCCACTGCAGAGAAGGGGAAGGCTTCCGGGGAAGGCTCGTCGCCCCTCCACCCAAGAGGGGTCGCGACGCCCTCGGAAGCACATGGAGGTGTCGGTGGCGGCCTCCGGCGGGCACGGCCGTGGTTCCGCCCGTCCTAGAATCACCATCGACGGCTTCAGTGGTGCACTGGTGAGCGCGAGCGTGTGTGGTGGCCGAGGTGGGAGGTCAGCGGTCGCCACCGGACCGCCGCGCCCGCAGCTCCATTCAGCTGACACGGCGATGGAGCTCTTGACGTGGGTGGATATGCCGGAAACTTCCTGGCTCCAGCTCGCAAGCTTCTTCATGAAGGCGCTGCCGACCGGCGGGCTCCCACGCCTCTGGTTGCAGGCCGACGGCTGCTGCGGCGGGGCGTCCTGGATGGAGGTCAAGGTCACCCCCACGGCTACATGTATCTGATACGTAGGTGGCAGACGTTCGCCCATGCTCGGGGCCTGAAGGGGAGGTGCTACCTCCAGTTCAAGTTTGACGGGGAAGCGACGCACTTCGTCAAGATCTTCGGGCATGAGGGCGAGCATCTGAGTTGCTGCCCGGAGGACGTCAGTCACGGCGGTCCTATAGATGAGCATGTCTCCGACGGCTGGCGACGTGCCTCCAGCAGCAGCAACACCCCCTCCGGAAGAAGCCCGAGCGACAGCAGCTACGACGAGCCGCCTCGCCACCGCGCCCGAGTCACTGTGCGGAGCCCCAGGCGCAGCACCACTCTCCTACTCTTGTGGCGCCTGTGAAGGAGGAGGAGGACACAGACTGAGCATCGGCGGGCGGGTGTCAGATGTCTGCGGCGTCAGCCCTCCCCCTTTGGGGCCTCAACGCTAGTTGTCTCCTCTTTACTCCTGATCCTACGTTCATAAAAACATGGATAGGCCCTTCGGGCATGTAATGGATTTGAGCGATCGCCTCTTTTGTTAGTACATTTGCATCTGGTCAGTTTGGATACTTAGCTTGGTGCGCTTGCGATGGACCTCTTTGGTTGTAAGGTGCGATTATGGCGCCCGAGGGGCTCGTTGCTCGGTTGGCTTCTCCTCGCTGCGGGTGAAGTGGGTTGATGCTCTATGTCAGCAGCCCAGTCCCGCACATTTCCCTGCCACCGTGAGGCGTGACCCGTTACCAAGGTCGCTCCTCAGGGGGCAAGACCTTGAGCCCCCTGATGCCGACTGAATGTGCCTGGATGGCACCAGGGTGGCCAAGTGGCTTTGCGACTGGTGAGGCTCCTGAGGCGCGATGCTCAGGAGCCCTCTTAGACATTCAAGTGGCTCTACGTCGATAGGTCCCAGTCCCGCACATTTCCCTGCCATGAGGCACGACCTGTTAAGGTCGCCCCTCACTGGACATGGTCGTGGCACCCGGGTGCCAAGTGGCCTTGTGACCGGTCAGGCTCCTGAGGAGCGATGCTTAGGAGACCCCTTAGACGTTCAAGAGGCCCTCATGGATTTTTCTTTTTGCATTTGAAGGGTCAGGTTTATGGAGATCCCTAGTCTGCATCCACGAAGCTCGGCGTCAGCAGGTCCCAGTCCTGCCCATCTCCTTGCTGTCGTGAGGCGTGACCCGTTACCAAGGTCATTACTCACAGGGCATGGCCCTGGCACCAGGGTGCCAAGTGGCTTTGTGACCGGTAAGGCTCCTGAGGCGCGATGCTTAGGAGCCCACTTAGGCGCTCAAGCTGTCCCAAGAAAAACAGCTGTTGTAAGAAAATACCAATTCTTATTCCCTCTCCAGGACGGTGTACCGAGCCGTGAATGGGACTCTTGAGCGAGTATCAGATGGCATGAGTCTGCCGACTCGCCCATAAGTGTCATGCGAGGGTCCGGGTGCCAAGGCCTTGGCGAGGTGCAGGCACCATGCCCCCAGTCCCCGCTCGCGGGGTACGAGCGGGTGGGGACAGTTGAATGCTCGACTCATAGGAAGAGAGCGTGTTTGAAGAACGACCAAGAAAAAGTTTTTCGTAAAGTCTTCATTTGGAAAGCCCCGAGTTTGATTTCGTAAACATCAAGAAATCCAAGCCAAAAAAAGAAAATTAAAGACGCGTACGGCGCCTAATCTATTCATCACCTCCGTGTCCCCCACCTCTAAGCATAGGGCTTCCACTAGGCGTGGGGTGGACCCCTTCCACGTCCTCGGGGGCCCCTAGGCATATACAGCCTCGGCTCGTTATTACGTGAGAGTGTCACGGTGGGGGTGTATCTCGGAGGTCGCGAGGACGCTTTGGCCTCGCGAGTGTCCCTACCCCCGAGGCATTGGGGCTTGAGCTTCGGGAGTCATTGGTGGACTGTGTTGATTGCCTCCATCTGTACCCAGCACGGAGCATAAGTCTTCCACTAGGCGTGGGGTGGACCCTGATGTCAGCTCTGCTTCCCTTGCAATGGCGCTAAGAATAGTCGTGTCGACGGCACCAGGAATCCTTCAGCTGCGGCAACGCCTTAAGGGACTTCCTAGGCAAGTATGGAAATGATTTCCCCCATGGCCTTGGAGCCTTGCGTTGGTGTTCCCTCGAAGCGGAAAGGGTGATGTAGCACAGCGGTGGTAAGTATTTCCCTCAGTTTGAGAACCAAGGTATCAATCCGGTGGAGGAGTATCACAAGATCCTGCACAAACGCAAAAGCTTGCTCCCAACGCTATGAAGGCATTGTCAATCCCTTATAGATTGTTTGCCAAGTGAGAACTAAAAGCAACAACGTAACACAGCAAAGTAAAAGCGGAGGTGTAAACGATGGATGTGAATAGACCCGGGGGCCGTAGTGTTTACTTGTGGCTTCTCTCATGAAAGCAAGTAGACGGTGGTTGAACAAATTACTGTCAAGCAATTGATAGAACCGCGCAAAGTCGTGACGATATCTATGCAATGATTATATCTATAGGCATCACGTACAAAACAAGTAGAACGATACTTTCTGCATCTACTACAATTACTCCACACGTCGGTCGCTATCCAGCATGCATCTAGTGTATTAAGTCCATAAGAAGAGAGTAACGCCTTAAGCAAGATGACATGATGTAGAGGGATAATCTCAAACAAATGATAAAAACCCCATCTTTTTACCCTTGATGGCAACCGCTTGATGTGTGCCTTGCTGCTCCTACTGTCACTTGGAAAGGTCACCACATGGCAGAACCCAAAACCAAGCACTTCTCCCATTGCAAGAATCATAGATCTAGTTGGCCAAAGAAAACCCAAGACTTGGAGAGACTTACAAGGATATCAAATCATGCATATAAGAAATCAGCAAAGACTCAAATATATATCATAGATAATCTGATCACAAGTCCACAATTCATCGGATCTCGACAAACACACCGCCAAAGAAGATTACATCGGATAGATCTCCATGAAGATCATGGAGAACTTTGTATTGAAGATCCAAGAGAGAGAAGAAGCCATCTAGCTACTAACTACGGACCCGTAGGTTTGAAGTGAACTACTCATGAGTCATTGGAGGGGCGATGATGATGATGAAGAAGCCCTCCACCTCCAAAGTCCCCTCCGGCAGGGTGCCGGGAAGGGTCTCCAAATGAGATCTCGCGGAAACGGAAGCTTGCGGCGGCGGAAAAGTATTTTCAAGGCTCCCCTAATTTTTTGCGGAATATTTGGGAATATATACGCGCAAGACCTAGGTCAGGGGGCGGCCAGGGTGGCCACAAGCTTGCCCACCGCCGCCTCCCCCTGGTGGCGTGGTGGGAGCTTGTGGGCTCCCTGGAGCCCACCTGGCTTGGCCCAAAGTCCCCATGGTCTTCTACCTCTCGGGAAAAAATCATTTCGGGGTTTTATTCCGTTTGGACTCCGTTCCAAAATCCGATCTGAAAAGAGTCAAAAACACGGAAAAACAGGAACTGGCACTTGGCACTGAATCAATAAGTTAGTCCCAAAAAAGATATAAAAAGGTACATAAAACATACAAAGAAGACAAGATAACAGTGTGAAACCATAAAAAATTATAGATACGTTTGAGACGTATCAGGGTCTTGCATTGAGGGGAGCCGGGCTTGTTGGTTTTGGTCGATGAAGTGGGCCAACTGTGGGCCGCAGGCAGGCAGGTCTGGGTACCCCTATTCCCAGAACGCCAACACAACTTTATAGGTGCATTAAATTAGATAGCAATAATATTGTGATATATGAAGGAATCCATGTTGTCACATGGGAAGCAACTTGCACCTGCAACTAGCAACGCTATAAGAAGCGCTGAGCAAGTGGTAACATAGCCAAACAAAGGTTTGCTGGGATGTGGAGGGGTTAGAGACTTTTCATGGCAATGTTGCGACTTCACATAATAGGTGGTAGGAAGCGACGCATATCGATAGAAATGAAAGAACCAGCATAGCAATGATAGTCGTGGTATCTAGGGAAATGATAATCTTGCGTGAGATCCCGCTTGGAAGAAGAATGAATCCATGAAGTAGACGAATGGGCGTAGTCGAACTAATCTTCACAATCCGAAGCGGTTTGGGAATCTATCGAGAAGAAACAATCCATAAACAAACAATTACCACACAATAAACACCACAACATATACATGGCATAATGCACAAATAAATATGATGCATGTCCAGTTTAAATATGCAGGACATGACAATCACAACAAACAAATATTACGCATTAAGTGAAGCTCAATATGCAATGATTGCATATTGAATAAACTCCACATTTGAATCATTTAGTTCACTCTTATTTAGGTACTCGTCAATATTTAGTGTTATTAAACATGGGTGGTCATGGCATAAGGTGAAGATGGAATTAAGCAATTTCAAATGGAGAAGGAGATCATACACATAATAAGTAATAACTCTACATATTAAGAGAAATGTGATTGATGTTGTTTTAACTAAACAATCATTTTAAATGTTGTTAATCATGTCAAGAGGTGAAGCATGAACAACTACATCATCTAGGTATTTTAAAGGAGGACGAAAACAACAAATAACAATTTTAGAATATCTCCATATGTAATTTTTGAATTTTCTACTGTTCTGACTAGAACACAATTTTAGAGTTGTTAAATAGGAAGATAAATGTCACCATGTTACTCTATATTTTTTTCCAGTCTAGTTGCATATGTGAATCATTTTTTTCAAAGCTACAGTTAATTTGTTATGAATTATGGCGTCTGAGCATGGCATTTATGCAAATTAAATCAAACAACAAGTTAAACATTTTAAACATGAATAAAAGTTTGACATTATTAATCTATAAAAAATTCTAATCATTTTAATATAGAACATGTTTAATTTCGATGCATTGGTATTTAGTTATTAGCAATTCAAATTGGTGTCATTTATAAACTATGCATGTCCTCAATATAAACTAAAATGGCAGCAGAGAAAAGAAGAAAAAAAAATACAAGGCAGATTGCAGGAACCTGCAGTGGCCAAGTGCGGATTAGGCCCAAGAGCATGCATTGACTATGCAGCAATGCTACACATACATAATTTTACATGGGTTTTACAAACACGTGAATTTTGATTGAAGATTAAAAAGGATGAGGAGCCCACCTCTTGAAAATTAATAGAGAGTGGTTAGTTTGAAAGAAAGAATCTTAGTCAGCGTGTACCTCTTGGTTGGAAACGAGCAAGCCGACCCACTGAGCTGCTATGGCGTGTTCAAACAAAACAAGGCGCACATCAATTTGAACTAGCCAAAGGCCATGCCATACGAGCGAAATAGAGCGAGAGGAATGGACCTTGACGCGGTCGGCTTGGAGGCCAGCTGACTTGGCGCGGTCAACGCAGGCATGCTGGGTCTTGGGGGTTTATGACCCAAGCATTCGATGCGAGCGGATAACTGATAGTGGGGCAGGTCGAGCGCTTGTCCTTGTGCATGCATTGTCCTCCTCCCTAGTTGCATGCACATGAGGAGGGGCAACGACGAACGGCGATGGCAGCGATGCGCGGGACCCCGACGATGGCATGAATTGGCTTGGCGGGGTCGATGCCTTCAGGACCTTGCCGGTAGAGGGGTTCCATCGGTCCCGCGAAGGACCCATGGCTTGACGGAGGCAACCTTTTTCATGGGCAGAAGACATTAAAGGAGTAGGAGAGCGAGCAAAGAGGACAAGGGGCGCGAAGGACGGGAACTGATGGTCCGGCGACACGGTCCTGGATGTGGGCGATGTCCCGCAAGGCGAGGGAGATCTCGCTTGGGGACGAGGGATATGGGTACTTTTCTTCACGCGCCCTGGACGGCAACTCCTGCTGCTGCTGACCGGCAATGATTGGACGATGGATGGGCTTCCTCGAGGTCGTAGCATAGAGGTGGCATGGGGCAAGTTCGGGATTAGCTCGGCTCTCCTTCCGTGCGGGTGCGGCTGCACAATGTGGTTCGCTCGGGCACAGGGATATCGCTGGTTGGGTGGATCGAGATAGACCAGATCTAGGGCGATCCCGGGAGAGAGGAGAAAATGGTTGGCGGTGGAGCAAGTGGGAGGATGGGACAATGATCCTCGATTCTAGGGTTAGTCTAGAAATGGATACATTTGTTTAATATACTACTATGCGGGAGTATATATACTAATTTATCATTTTAATTATGTTCATATACTATATATAAGATTTTTCAAAGTAAGTTACATGAAAAAATTACAAGTTAACCCATAGTTTTTATTATATTTGTGAAATACATATATATTTGTATGTAAAAAAGAGCATACACAAAATATGATACATACTACCAAAAAAACAGTATATATACTACCTAAACATGATTATATACTACATACTACGCATAAATACTCTTCAATTTGATACATACTCCATACAACATACAAAACGCAAGTGGTGGTAGATAAAATACATATAGCATGTTAATTTTCTCATAGGGGCTATCTAGACCCTTTCATTGTAATGGGTGGTCGAGAAAAATAGGCTAGGGAGTTCAATTGAAAAAACGATGACGGTTTGGGGTATTAGGGGCTTGATCCGGACCCAACGGTCACCATCAGCCATTTTGGGTTCGGGGATGCTTTTTGGACGCGCGCGAGGGGTTTGGGCACTGTGCAGAGCAGCTAGTCATAGAAGAGAGAGAAAGCAAGGACAGCCCAACAACAAGTTTTAAACTACCAAAATGTGTGATTATTTGACTGATTATAGTGTCGTTATAGGTTTAACGGTTCGGGTATCAAACTACCTCCGAATGTGAAAAAAAATTGGGAAGCGGTCTACCTACACTATTTTAAGACGACACACCAACTTCCGAAGCAATCTGAGAAAGTAGTATACACACTTCTAAAAACAATATTTCAATGATGCAGCGGGCGCGTGCGTGTGTGGTTGGTCTCGGAACGGTCGTCGACAAGAATGGAGAGAACCGACAACTAATAATGGATGCAAGTTTGAAAAATGACGATAATGAAGTATCGATGCAATGCAGATGATGTGACTGATGCGATGATGAATGCGACAAACAAACAAATCACACAACAACAACAGAATAAAAAGGGTATCTTATGGACCATCGGTTCCGTCAGTTACAAGACCCAACTATGAGACACAGCGATAGGTCATCTGCGAGTCTCTAGTACAACATACGTTCGTTGTCCTAAAGCCTGAGCTAGCGCATGTACTCGGGATGGTGACGGACTTGCTTTGGGCCGTTCAAACGCTACTCCATGACTGGGTAGTTAGAAAGGTTGGTTTCGGGTTTGTCCAGACCCGTGCTACGAGACATGGTCGAGCAAGATGGGATTTGCCCCTCCAATCATGAGAGATATACTCTGGACCCCTCGGGTGATCCGACCTATATAAGCCTGGCCATGCGACGAGGATTATGCGATAATCCGAAGTGTTGGTCAGATTCACCGGAATGAGAAAGAGGTCGTGTTGCAATAAGGTTGACCATATCGCCTTGTGTACGACAACATATATCATGTGGCAAAGGGAACATAAGTACGAAGTACAAGTTCACCTAACCAGCTTCATCGAACACTCGGAGTCGGCACGCTTTGCTAGAGGCCTCTACCGACTAGCCGAGTTGGATGTGATCTGACACGCGACCAACTTAACGAGAACCTAACGGGTTGTGCACTTAAGGGAAGGAACACTTGGGCTTTAGGATTGGTGCGAGGCCCAAGAGTTGATCCTGCAGCGGATGCCTATAAATAGTGGAGGCGCGGCACATCTATTCAGTTGATCACTTCGGCACCGACAGTAGGGCTTTGCATATGTTGCAACTAGCCTCCTCCACTCACCAAAGCCGACTGTGTGATCCAAACCTAGTCGTCCGCCGCACGGTGTTCCTCCTGCACGTGCGGATACCATTAGAGGTTGTGCACTTGCGCCTCTCTCACAAACCTGTACGTGGGATCCTGTGACCAGGTGCTCGAGGGAGAGGATCCGACGAACAACTGTTTGAGGGAGATCGGACAAGGAGGAGACGGACCATGCGGGCATGCTGCCCCAACTCTACTTCCGTTGCATGGCACCGCGCGTCTAGTGGTAACGATCTATGATCCATCTCCGTAGCATGTTCTTGGTTTTTCTGCGCGTAGGAAAATTTTAATTCGCATGCAATGCATCTACGGTAGAACCCAACAAGACCAGCGACCCAATTTCCCCAAGGTCTATGGTTTGGCAAGTGGCGTGAACTGCTTTTGACAGGGGTAACATCATGATCCAGTCAGGACATACATCTTTGATTGGACAAAAAAGGGCTCTTTGATTTCTCTTGATGTCCAAGGGCTTCATCGTGCTTGAACGTCGATGTTCCTTGTCATAGTTCATGTATTCGATAGAGGAGTGGTGGTTGACTTCTCTTGCTTCTGCCTTATCGTCCGATTGTAGTGGTTCTCCATATTGTTCGGTAAGAATGTTGTTTGCTGCTTGGAGGGTGCTTCGAGGTGTCCACCTTTTCAAGGTAAAAGCTTACATTGGAGAAAAATGACGATCGGTGCTCCTAGGGCTTATCCAAATAGGACTAAGTTGTTCCTTCTTGTATTGGGTAAATAAGTATGTCATCCATGAGGACAAGAACATATTTCTCCAGGCATCACTTAAGTACGTTTCTCATGGGATATGTGAGAGGAGCGGGTATTTGTTCCGGATAGTCACTTGTTCATGGGTTTGTGATCCGACATAACCTAGTTTTTGTGTCCACCTTTCTTATGGACAAATTTGGTGGAGGTCGAGGGGGAGTATTGGCCATAGTCCAATGTCTTAGAGACAAGACCCATGGCCATAACCAGACCGTGTCCGGGCTTGGTAAAGATTTTGGGTTTTCAAGGAGGTTAGGATGTGAGTGGGCGTCTATCATCTTATCCTTGAGCAGAGTTCTTAGATGCCAATAGTCCTACCTATTTCTCCAAACAGGAACAACCAATATCATCGAAAGTACCATCTCATATAAGTCAATACAATCATCACTTATGGTACTCCACTACAAGGTTTTGAGAGAAGGACTAAACCAAAATCTCCTAAGTATAATATAGCTAACTCACATATATCCCTATGTAAAAATCCTTGGGAAAGCATGCAAGTCGCTAAGCTTCATTAAGACACTACATATCCCAGTGCTCAACTAAGTTATCCAAGGGCTAAGGTGACGTATTCCTACACTAAGGAAGCACGTAATATAGCAATCCAAAATCTTCCTTCCTTCCTACGAATCCAATCAAGTGGTTCATCAAATTCCATCAATCATTACATGATCCACTACTCCTACAAATTCAATATCGATGGAGTTATACATAGCTTACTATAGTTACTATTATCCACATATGATCGCAAGGACCATTATCACAATACATCCATGAACTTCCAATCTAATGATCAAGAAGTCTCCAAGATCCAACTTATATAGGTCCTTGAAATCATCCCTAACATCATCCAATTACTTCTACTTATCATCCATCGAGAAACATGGTATCATTATCAAGATCATTGGACTAAATCTAAATTTATCCGAACCATGTGGTCTCATTCATCATTGACACTCTATTAGGATTACCTATTGAAATCCAATCTCAGGTCCGAGGAGGATTCCTACTGGTTCCTTCAAGCTACTGCTATAACATCATCAATTCATGACCACTACTTTTCAGAATCTAGTTATCATACCACCAAGAATTTTTGTCGTGGGATCCTCATTTTTCCTACTAAATCCATTTTACTCAAAGGAGAAGTTAGTTATGCTACTCTATAAAATTTATCCACCAAGTTCGTCTATCATGATAAGGGTCTTATGA
Source organism: Hordeum vulgare subsp. vulgare (assembly GCF_904849725.1). Classification (NCBI taxonomy): domain Eukaryota; kingdom Viridiplantae; phylum Streptophyta; class Magnoliopsida; order Poales; family Poaceae; genus Hordeum; species Hordeum vulgare. The sequence continues at coordinate 273,829,845 of NC_058519.1, read as the reverse complement.
TCCATGAAAGGGGCTTAGCTACATCCCCAAGACATCTATTGCAGTTACCTCAAACCATTGTCTACAAGTCATGTATCTTTGGAATGATCCTTCCCATGGCATCAAGATTCTAGTGGTCCCTTAAGAATGAAGGATGTTGGTTCACTAGGATCAATCATCCCATAATGAACCAAGTGCTAAGCTGGGGTTACCGAAGCTCAACATGTGCTCTGGCAAACCCAAGTATTAAACACGATATCAGAGGTTTGAGATGGGGTAGCTTGTGAGGTCTAGGTCGGTCTAGGGAGGGATTTCCAATCTTGAGGGAGAATCATAACTCTAAGGGGTGCGTCTGGTTGAGTATAGTATAGTCAAAGTCTTTAGTGCTAGTTGTTTGCAAGGTGGCTCTTTGGTACATCTTATCTTGCTGGCCTACATTTGTCGAGGAAGGTGAGAGAGAAACGTAGCCTAGAGGGGAGTGCCTAAGGGGTGGTATAGTGCAACTCCAATCAAACAAGTGTCGAAAAGGCAAACACAAACATCAAGATGATATTGGTGGTTTAGTCGCGTACTTGTTGCCTATGGCAAAACTGCGACTTATGCCAAGGCGCAAACATGCAGAAACAGGCAACACACAACATGGTTCAATTCGAACCATTTCACGGACTCGACTTCGCATAGGGGATACACGACTCATCCCACCATAGGGGTTCTCGGACTTAATAGTCGTGCTTGCTTCGTGTCTTGGAGAGTAATACTTGAGTCTTATGGGTCTTCCTCGGTTGTGTCGCTATGTGTCTTGTGGTTGTTCGCTTGTAAATGATGTGGGTTGATCCTGACGAATCTTTAACAACTTCTCTCTGGTAAGATAATGGCAAAGGTGGTACCTCATGGCTGTCGTCGATATGGTCTTCTGTTATCCTTGTAATCCCGTCAATGACTTCTCGTCTTTAAAGGCAACGAGAGTTCCGAGTGGATGATACTTTATGCAATGACATTGACAAGGCATGATAGAGTTTCGACCTTTCGGTTATGTTGATTATAATACGGACACCAAGAGCAGGGGATGAAGAGAACCGTTTTCCTGCTCACTATGGTGAGGCAGACCAAACGGTGAGGTTCTCATCCACCGATGGTTGCCGACACAACGGCGATAAGGACAGGGTCGCTCTATTAGCGATGCATATCATGATCTTGCATATCTTATGTCCTGATCATCATAGGCCAAGGTTGCAATACTCTCGGACAGTGTTGAGGCTTCCACCATCTTCTGAGTCTTGATGTCCTCATTCCTCGAGAAGGTAGCTTCTGTTGGTGTCGTCTTGTGGTAGCGCTACCAACCTTTGCTTCTAAGTATGTGGGTGATCGTTTGGCAAGGCCGTTTCCTATCAAGTTACCCATGAGGATTTCAATAAATCTAGTGGTTAGGTGCATAAGGGTGCTAGCGACTGTTTGGAAGTTTTTGAAAAGTAGGTGAGGAGAGCCAAGAGAAAAAGGGTGGAACTGCTAAGGACAAAATCCTTCGCTTACTTTTAAAACTTTGAAGAGGTGAGAAATTTATAGGCTTCGTAAGTTATTTTGAAGGGTCTGGAAAAATAGTTTTGTTCTAACTAACATCCATGCTAGCTAAGGGCTTCCTACTGTGAGGATGACTCTGATACGAGCTCTCTGGGAACCGCGACTCATAAGTCATGATCATTGAATGTACATGCACAGTGATCCTAGAGATGAATGCTCACTGAACACACAGAAACTGAACAACAAGAATCTTACATCCTTTACGTACTATTTTTGCGTGAATATGTCCTTTATGGCCAATCTTCGTACATTTGAAGTGGAAAACTACAACGATAGCGTGAACCCATGCCATTTGCCTTAACCCTACAGGCATTCTTAGTGGGAAATGTCCTAGCTAATCTTGATCATATCCTGTTCTCTCATGCCTGGCTAATAAAATAACCTATGGCAAGCCAATGGGTACTTTGAATGTACTCTCAAGCAACCCATGTTTGGAACATGGCAATAACTATTAATGATATAGCAATGAGTAGGTAAGTTGCGGAAAGCCAATTTTTAGGGCGATGACATGTTCAAATCAACTTGCAAACATGCATCAATAGGTTCCAAATATACATACGAACAAGTTATAGATATCATCATAAGTAGGGGTTGAACATCTCATGTTCATTCCTAATGTCAAGTCATCAGACTTAGTTTAAGTATCATATTTCTCACACACGCACACACAAGGTTTGTGAAAACATCGGAAGTAGCTTAAGAAGCACCAACCAACTCTCCTTGACCGTGGACACGACTATTCGAATAGTTTTACACTCTGCAGAGGTTGCACGCTGTACCCACAAAACTCAGGGAACTTCCGTGTCATCCACGACAAACGATATATTTCATACCTGAGGTAAGCACGTGAAAAATGCCTTTCCCCGAGCGACACTACACAAAGAGTCCACGTTGGTACATGGCGCTCATGATGTTCATCATACGAAACCAGCTCCATATCATACATGGCGCTCATAATATTCTAGTGATTTTATAATATGGAATAAATGGTAAAGGAAGCTATTTATAGGTCCCAATCAGAATAAAGCAGGGGAAAATGTTAACCATAGCTAGAAAAATAGAGCATGATTTTGAGTCACCTAGAAATTGGGATCACTCCATTTTGAGTGGATTTGGATGTCCTAGGAATTTTGAAATGTGGAGTTTGAATAATTCAAATTTGAATTTGAATTTGAACTCTACAAAAAAGCTCTGTTAAAATATGGCTGCATATATTTAGCTAGGTCATGATTTGAGGAACACCTAGGATTTTGAATCATTAAATTTGGAGCTTGTTTGAATTTATTGTGAATTAACTTGCCTCTGTGGTAAAAACAAAGGATAAAAGAAATTACCCATCGCAAGAAGACTAAACCACACCCTAGGCGTAATATAGCCACTAGGCCGGCCTAGTGGCATGAGTTGAGGGCGGGGGGAGAGGTTACGTCGAAGGCGTACTCAGGGATTACGCCTTCCCTGGGCGAAGGCGCGTGCCCAGCGGATCCCGCCTCCGCTTAATGGGGCTGGTTCCACCCGTCAGCCTCGTCGGCTGACCGATAGGCAGGGTCCGACGGATGATAGGGTTGTCTGTAACCTCTTGCCGCGGGAGAGAAAAAAGGGTGGGGGTCCGGCGATGGTTGCCGGTGCGACAAAGCACAGTTTCCAATGGTTCGGCCACCGAAGAGCTCAGGGGATCGAGTCGCAACATCCTTGTGACATCCACGAATTATGCTAGAGTAATCGTTGTAATTAAGCTAAAGTGATGGCCAAGATTAAGCTAATGCTTTTGCTAATTTATTATGATCACACTTGGAATCAAACTGTGATACAAAAATCTTTTTTTGTGATTCAAATTTATTTCAAAAGTGCATTTAAAAGTTCTGCAATCTTTAAATTAAAAATCATGCTTCGGTGACCAATAATTCTTAGGTATTTATAAAATTGAAACCAATATTTTGCCAAGCATATTAGTGCTTCAAAATAATTAAAACTGGGGACAAAACGATTATTAAATGCCGAGTCGTATTTTACTATGATTAAATAAATTTTAAACTTCCCCAAAAATAATTGTGGCATGTTATAAAATTACCATAAAAATTGTGAGGCAAGTCCTATATTTTTATAAAAGTAGTTTTAGGCACTAAAAATAAAATAGAATAAAAATCAAAAGTAAAATAAAAAATAAAAATAGAGAGAAAAAGGAAAAGCCCTCCCACCCAACTAGGCCGGCCCTAGCGAGCCCAACCAACCCCCACCTGCCCATCGACCCACCTTACCCCCCGTGGGGTATAAAACCCCTCCATCTCTCCTACAAACCTAATCCCCACTCTTTTCCTCCCCCCATCCCAAACCTCCTCTGTGGTGGCTCGCACTCCCTCGCGCCCCGCACCACCACGAACCTGCACCGGCCGGTGCTCCCGGTGCCGGCCACCGCAATGCCGACCCTCGCCAGAGCCTCCATCGTCGGCCACCGCCTCTCCCTCACCGGTCCTCCCTAGGCCGCTGCCCCACTATAACCGGTGGTGAGCACCACCCAGTGGCTCCCCCATTCTCTCCCCTCCTCCCCCAAATACGGCGACTCCCGCCGCGCTTCGGCGAACCCCCGGCCCCCGCACCTTCTCTTCTGCTCCCGTGGCCCGCACCACCGCGCCGCCCTCGCCTCCCTACCGGCCCGAACCCCGGCTCCCCCCGCAGGACCGCTGCTCGCCCCGGCCTCCCCCAGCCGCCCTGTGGCGCCTCGGGTTCGCCTGCTCCGCCGCGGCGCAGCTCGCCGCCGGCTCGCCCCGGGCACACCCACACCGCGGCTTCGGACCCCGCGCCCCCCGAGCCGCACCACCGCGCCGGCGTGGCTGCCAAGGCTTCGCCCCTGCCTGGCTTCGGCCTATCCCACTCGGGCCTCTTTTCCCTGCAAATCCAGGGGGATTAACCCCCCCCCCCCACACACACACACACACACACACACGCCACCATGTGATCCGGCATTACGGGAATTAACCCTCCACCCTCGTGACCCTATGACACAGGGGGCCACGCCCCTAAACATATCAAAAAAGAGAATATATATAAAAATAAAAATAAATAGGTAATTAGTTAAATTAATTGATTAATGAATTAGGTAATTATTTAATTAGGAAATTAATTAATTATTAAGATGTTTAAGATTAAGTAGATTAATTAATTGAAGTGTTAATTAATCTGTTAGTTAATTAAATTAAACAGTATGACAGGTGGGTCTCACACCCATAATTAACATTTTTTAATTAATTTGAAACCAAATAATCTCGTTTCAATGATATGTTGGACCCGCTGGTCAGAGTTGACCACTCAAACCTGCATGTTGACCCGTGATGTCAGCATGACATCGTGCTGATGTCATTATTAAATTATTTGAATTTAATTAATTCTACTTAATTTTAGGATATTAGTGAAACTTTTAAAATTAATATAAAATTATCCGTCATGTGGATGAAAATATTTTCTACATGAAAGTTGATCGAAAAAACGAGACGAACCCGGATACGCCGTCCGTTCGTCTGTGTGGCATCTCTAGCATACCAAATGTGGAACTTTTCCATCTGTTTCGCCTGACCGATAGTAGCGAGAGACCCGGGAAATATCGGTAGATATTTCCCGATCCGTCTATAACGTTAATGTTTTGTTAGTGCATGCCTAGCCCTGCATTTTGCCATGCCATGCTTAGTGTTTCATCTATGATTATATTTATTGTTTCTTCCCCCTCCTCTTACCGGTAGACCCCGAGTCTGATGTTGTTGTCGGATACGACTACCCTCCTGACGACCTATCCTTTGTTGCAAAGCAACAATGCAAGCAAATTCCCCTTGATCATGGCTATACCGCGTATTTCTTTCTCCCTCATGCTTGCACTAGAATTTTGCTACTGTTGTAGTTATGTCCTATATCTGATGCATAGCCCGTTTTTGATAAACTGCTACATTATTCTACGACACCTTAAAACTGTTTACTATAGGTGGAGCAGTCATCCCCTTCGACCCCTTAGACCAGTTGCCCCCGCTTTTTCGTCAAGTCTCGATCACATGATCGACGAGCCATGAAACGACACTGCACTCACAACCCCCTTAGTTGTACAACGCCACAGAGCTACTATCAAGTATCGAGGGTGACACCTCGTCTCAGATGTTAGCGTTGTAGTGTAGTTGACCGGCGGTGGTTCTCGGAGTGTGATTCCTCCTTCACTACCTCCGATAATGACTCCGTCGTACAATTCCTCAAGAGTGGTCCATCAAGGGTGATTCTTCCCTGATCACCTTGATGGTTCATCATTCGGAATCCAGTGATGGTGATACCTTGGATCCCTCTAATGTTATAGCCACATGGTTACTTGACCTTGATACTGGGAACATTGATGGATGATGTGTTGCGGGTGGATTTGCGCGTGGATGTGTCGATGAGTTAATTATAATGCTAAGGATTTGGCTATTTGATCTGGGTTGGCCGGAGACCTTTTCACCCTAAACGGCTACATGTGAGAAGTTAAGGGTACTCGACGTCATGGTATCAGCCGAAGCTCTTCAGACGTTAGCAATGGAGCGGCGCGTGCCCGAGTGATGCGGATAAGCATCATTCTTGTATAAGAGGTGCCAGGACTGACATAGGCCGCCCTCGCAACATGGAGGAGCAAAATGGGTGATGGGCCCATGAACCCTCCGCGCTTAGGATTTAGACCGATGGGCTGGCCTCTCTGTTGAGCCTAGGTTGGCTGCGACATGCTGATGTTCCGAGGCCATGCATGACCCAGGAAAGTGTGTCCAGCCCGAGTTTATCAAGCGTGACAGGGAACTTGGTGCACTCCTGCAGGGAAGAAATTAACTATTCGAATAGCCGTTTTGACGATTACACGACGACTTGGAGTTGTGCCCCGATCTTTTACAACTACAACTGTTACTTAACTGGAATGTTTTCTCTGGGATTGCTTCCTCGTAGGGAGTCGAGGAAGAATCTCTGGGCATGTCGTTAATTTAAAATTGCTGCAACAATATGACTATTAATTGCGTTGCTTTCTCTACTCTCGCCTATTGCTGCAAGACCCCTTAAGATGCTAGTCTTTGATAGGACTAGTCCCCTCTCTCTATTCTTGCATCGCTGCACTCAGTCCACATATAATCCCTTCCTTTGATACTGATGCATACTTAGCATAGATCTGATGTTAGTCTTGCAAGTACTTTGGATGAGTACTCACCGTTGCTTTGCTCCCCCTTTTCCCCTTGATACGATTTTGCGACCAGATGATGGCGCCCAGGAGATGGAGTATCCCGCCGACGACGAGTGCTACCCTGACGGTGCCTACTACTATGTGGAGGCCGCGGATGACCAGGAGTAGTTAGGAGGTTCCCAGGGAGGAGGCCTCACCTTGTTTGATCGTTGTATCTTTTGTGCTAGCCTTCTCTAAGGCATTATCATATTTCATGTGTGTACTCAGATATTTGTTGCTTTGCTGACTCGTGTGTTTATCGAGCTTTTGTATTCTAGCCCTCGATTCCCTTCGCTTGTAATATGAAGCTTGTATGTTTTTATTTGTGTCTAGAGTTGTGTTGTGATATCTCCCCGTGAGTCCTTGAGCTTGGTCATACACATTTGCGTGTATGATTAGCATACGATCAAATCGAGGGTGTCACAATCCTGGGGGCTTCATTTTTGCCGGGGAGCACCAGGACGAGCGCAGTGCTACTTGCAGCGGACTCCAATGACGGTGGCCATCATACCTGATTCTCCGGCTGTCAAACTGGAAAATGGAAAGCGGGGGAAGGTCGTGGCGATGACGGCGGTTTCTTGCTACGGTTTATTGGAGTAGAGTGTCGTTGGTTAGGTCGAATTCGAGTGAGACCTGAGGGGGCTATCACCGGCCGTAGAGGAGCATGAGGGCATGGGAGGACGAGGGAATCAGTCGAGGGGCTTTGTGGGAGAGAGGGGGACTGAGAGCGGTCATCAGGGATCACATGGGAGGCTTTATGTGGCCAAGCTGAGGTCCACCTCGAACCGAGCTCATGGGTAGGTCTTGGTTGGTTCTACAGATAAGAGAGATGGGCAAGTGTGGAGGGGGCCTACAGCCTGCCGTGACGAGCACGTTGAGGCAATCTCGAGGGGCACGACCCCGCTGCCCAAGGCCGTCGAATGGCTTGGAAGGGGTGTGCAATATAGTGTGCTATAGAGCATGTCCATTGCATGCCAGGGCATGTCTTCGGGGGGTAGGGTGCGTCCACTTGTGTCTAGGGAACCTACGGGGTGCAAACAATGTGCAAAAGGCCAAGGGGTTCTGGAGGTGCCTCACGGGAGAAGATAAGTTGAGAGGGAGGTGAAATCTGCTGTCCAGAGGGGGTAAATGGGGGTTTTACCGCACAAATTATTTTCTTACTGGAGGTAATTTGACACTAGGAGATGTTGTGGTAAAAAGATGAAAGCAAGGGGAATAGTGAAAGTGGTCAAAACAGGACTTTTACCATTTCACCAAAAGGTGTTTGATGGTTGTTTGGAAAAGATAACTTGCTCTCGTTGCTATGAAATTTAACTCGAGGGATGATAGGTAGAAATGAGCTTTATCAGCAATTTTGGGATTAGGTGATGGAAGTTTCCAATGTAAACTTGATAAACCCTAGAAATGGGCAGAAATGGTTTTATCTAGATCTATTCTTGCAATTTAATTCCCCCTAATGCACCACTTGGTGTGGTGGATTTATTTAAGGATTTTAGCATGCCCAAAAAGTTTGGGATCAATTGGAGAAGCTTGACAATGCAAATATTCCCAATTCTAGAAACCATCAGAAGTGGTTTTGAGGGGATTTGGACAAGTGGACCAGTTCTCCTTGATGCACCACTTGATGTGGATGCATTATTAGGATATTAGAACATGTCCGTAAAATTTGAGAATAATTGGAGATAGTTGGCAATGTAAAGTTGCTCAACTTGGCATCTGGACATAGAGGGTTTTGGAATATTCTGGTGAAGCAAAATACTTGGGATTGAGATGAAACTTGGCAAGATCATCATATATGATATGTGTGACTTGCTAGAATTTTCCTCTATTTATTTCCGAATATTTCTTATACAAATATTTCAAATACTTGAAATACATAGGAAATGTTTTTGAACGGTTTTGTCCAATATTTTGAACATGACCATGTGTTAGAACTCTTATTTATGGAAAATATCTGTCCACTCAATTTTTCTAAATTTTCTCAAATATATTGGAAGCAGTAAAATAATTTCCCCTATGAAAGACCATTTTTGGCCTCAGATAAATATAATTAAATAAAATAGAAAAATCACTTTTGAAAATAATAATTTTGTAGTTTTAGGAAGTCTTTGTGATAATAAGATCCAAATAAAATATTTGGGGCAAAACTTCTTCCCTAATTTGAGGACTTGTAGTAGAAATGGGAACTCGGGTTTTTTTAAGCATAAATTAAATAAAAGCTTTTGGTAGAAATAGTATTTTTTAAGAATTATTTTAGGTCCTATAGACATGCTATGGTTAGTGTGCCAAGATTTCGAACAAGGTGATGAGTCTTGAAAGAAAGAGAAAGTTTTCGATTTAAAACCCACACAAGCAAACTATCAAATAGCAATCAATTCAAGCACCACATGCACATAAAAAATATTGGTCCTAATTTTTGAGCTATTTGAACTTAGTCAGGACAGGCAAAACACACGTTGTGACACTTCCACAACTAGGGGTAAAAAGAAGGCCTCTTCCCGAAAAGGGCACCCGTCCCCTGCTGTGCCGACCCCCATTCCCAAGAGTCATCGCTCCACACGCCGAACAGTGGCTAGTACAACATTGGTGCACCCGCACCAACCACCGATAGGGCTTCTAATCATGGAGCAACCACAGCGACTACTTCGACCGCACCTCCTACCAAGATGTAATGAAATAAAACTCATAATCCGGGTATTGTTTACTACCACTCGTGAGTATTCACAGTTACTACCAAACTCCATTGGAGCCAAACATAACTTCCTCCGTCCGACGTTGTCGAGAGGGTTTAGGTTTGTGATCACAATCCAAAGCATTCTACAACAGTTGGACGTAATACCGAGGTTCCTACTCCCAACCAACTTCTAGAGGATCCCGAGGAGGTCTCGGTTACTAATTTCGACGTTGAAAGCGTGATGAATTATCGCCGATGCAAAGCCTCAATAAACCATACTAAATTTTCCAAACATGAGCTTAGCGCTCTTAATTCGGTGGATGCATACCTCACAGCTCTTCCGGCAGGACTTGAGGGAGTTACCAACTATATGGCAACCGGTCTTAAGGTTTATGTTTTATTTTGACAGCCGAACAAAAATTCTAACCTAGTAGCCCCTGAGCCTTAATTTTGCTGGGATGACCGAGTTAAGGATCTATGTAATCGTGTTGCAATATTCTACAGACCTCGATAGATCAAAACAAGAAACTTTCTAAGGACCTTGAGATCAACCAAACACAGCAAGAGGTTGCAAAGGCCGAATTGGAAGAAGTGAAGAAATTCACAACAGAAACACACACTGAGTCATTATCGCAAATAATTCACTGTTTCACTATGTACCCTTTTGTAATGGAAGTTTACTTTACAACAGCGGAGTCCATAGGTCAGTTGCCAAAAGGTCTAGATGCGGCCAAAGAATCGCAGAGACATACCAAATTGCAGCATGAGGCCAGATGTCACGTATTATTCGAGAGTCTTAACGAAAACTAGACACTGAAGTTGGAAAATCAACGACAGGCCGGAGAAATTGAGTGTTTAAAAAGCAACTGACAAACGCTCAAGAAGAGAACCAGAGATTGAAAGGTGGCGTTTTTGGTGAGTGAAATTCTGAACTTGTAGTTCTGTATACATATAATTCTGAACTAACAAACATACCACCTCTCTTTGTAGATCTCCTGAGTAGGCGTCCTGAAGAGGAAATCGTCTTGTATGGAGGGTACCTTTTAAGGGAACTATCCATCGTGAATGAGCGAGGACGAAAGGCGATCAAGAGCATGATCAAGGAGCTATGGTTGGCCAAGAAGCCCCGGGAAGGGATGGCCGAATTGGCAGATCATTTTAGAGGAGCTCTACATCGGCTTGAATTATGGAAATCGTCAGCCTGCCTAGAAAATGCATGTGAGGCATGTGTGATGGTGAACACTGACCCAGAGTGGTTGGCTCCAGTTGGGCCGGTTGGGCCACAGGGTCAAGAGGTGCCCCTCCACATGGTATATGACTAGAAGATGCTTATCGTGCGTCTCCGCAACAAGACTGTCCCTGGATGCAATAATAGATAATCTCAATCGGAAACCAGGTGTTTGATTCTACGTAATTGTATACATTAGATCAAATATTCCTCCATCTGAACTTCAAACTCTGCCTTAAATGGCCACCAACTTCTACCTGCACTGACAACGGTTCGCGATTGTTTTCTACTATGTAACCTCTGATAATAGGAAAACACTTTGGAGAACCAGGCAATCCGGCCATATGGTGCTATCAGTCATAATGTGATTGTGGAGTTATGGTATATTAATTTTTAACATAAGAAATATCTTCTAAAGAAAATAGTTCCTCTATGGGTTCCTTTCTTTGGGCTCCTACGCTAACATAGACATTATAACTGTATATCCGCAGGTGATAACCGCCAAATTATTTTCACTCCCTTTTTGGCCAATCAATTATTTATTTAATAATCCTAGCTTTCGGCTTCACCAGTCTGAGGTATGCATCCGGGTAACCTGCTCGTAACAATCACAAAGGTTCTCTCTCTACCCTCTAGCTGAACAATCGAGAACATAGAGTGTAAGCACAGTAGCAAGGCAACCCAGCTTGGCCAAATCTTAAGTCAAATTGATGCAGATGCTGGCTTTTAAAATATTGGAAGGATGCATATATCATAAAGTAAAAAGATAGATGCACAAGTGTACGTCGATCAACTTTTATTAAGAAGCCCGCAGGTGTTACCGGAAAATACATTTTCATGAACATAGTTCGGTTTAACCGAACATAACCTCAGATAAGCTTATCAAACTATTAGAAAAATAGTACAGAAAAAAATTAAATGACAAAAGAATAATTAGATAAGTTGATGACACCAGTCTAGATGTAGAAGCTTCGAAGACGAGCTGCATTCCACGGGTTCAGTTCAAGGCAATTATCTGATGGGTTGTGAAGGCGATGCACTCCTCCTGCAAGTACTTAATCAATTATGAAAGGGCCCTCCCATTTAAGTGCGAGTTTATTCTTCTTCATCTCCGGGAGGCGGAGCACAAGCTCGCCCACATTATATGCTTTCGCCCGAACTTCCCTGCTCTGGTAGCGCCGAGCCTGTTGCTGATAAAAGGTGGAACATGCCAAAGATAGATTGTGCTCTTCTTCTAGTGCGTCTAAGTCATCCTGTCCATCTGTCTCGAGCTCTTTTCCCTCATACATGCATACTCGAGGTGCATCATGCATGATATCACAAGGGAGGACCGCTTCTGCCCCGTACACCATAAAAAATGGTGTATATCGAGTTGATCGGTTCGGGCTGGTGCGCAAACCGCACAGTATGGAGTTGAGCTCCTCTACCCAATGGCAATCAGATTCCTTCAGAGAACGGGCTAGGGGAGGTTTCATTCCGCTCATAATAAGACAGTTGGCCCATTCAACTTGTCCATTGGTTTGTGGATGATAAACGGAGGTGTAATCGAGCTTGATGCCCACGGTAGCACACCAGTCCTTCACTTCTTGAGCTTTAAAGTTGGATCCATTATCCATTATGGGGGACACCATAATGGTGAACCACGCCAGATATAAAATCGATCATCAGTACGGACATGACAGAAGTTACTGGTTTGTATTCAATCCACTTGGTGAATTTATCGACCGTAACCAGTAAGTATTTTTTTTCTTGCCCCCCTATAAGTGGTCCAACCATATCCACCCCCAGAACGCAAAAGTCTAGGTGATCAGTATTATTTGAAGAGTTGTTGCGGGCATGTGGCTTTGATTTGCAAAAAGTGGGCAACCAACACTATGTTGAATGAGTGTGTGAGCATTTGCGCGAGCCGTAGGCCAAAAGAAACCAGCTCGGAAATCCTTGCTTACCAGGTCCCGAGTTGCAGCGTGATGGCCACCCATACTTGCATGTATATCAGCCAAGAGTTATGGACCATCTTCTTCAGATATTCACCGCTGGAGGACTCTAGTGATGCTTTTCTTATATAGCTCCCCCTCATGGACCTTGTAAGCCTTGGATCACCGTATTATTCGTCTTGCTTCAGTTTGATCATCATGGAGCTCTTGGTGTAGAAGATAAGAGAGAAGAGGCTCAGTCCATGGCGCGATTACTGCCATGATTTCGTTAGCCAAAGGCGTTTCTTCAAGAGCTGAACGGCCAATGATTTGCTCATCTGGTACAATTATAGGAGGGATGACATGTTCCTAACCACTAGCTCAAGTGTCATTGTTCCCGTCCTGCCATACCACAGATGGCTTAAAGAGTCGTTCCAAAAAGGTATTTTTAGGAACAGGGTCTCCTTTGGTGGCCAAACGAGCAAGGACATCACCAGCTTGACTACTGCATGTGGAGACATAGTGGAATTTGAGGCCTTCGAATCGTGGTGATATTTTGAGAAAATCGTTCCTATATGCCATAATTTTTGGATTTGTAGCATCGAATTCACCGTTGATTTGGGAGATAGCGAGGTTAGAATCTCCCCGTACCTTGAGCCGTTGAACGCCCATTGAAGTTTCCATTCGAAGTCCATGCAATAGAGCCTCATATTTAGCCTCATTGCTGGAACCGGTGTATATGATCTGTAGCACATATCGGATGTTGTTGCCAGTGGGGGATGTAAGTATAACACCAGCCTCTAGTCCGGCAAGCGTCTTGGTGTCGATGAAGTACATTGTCGAATGGGAATATGTACTGTACACTTTAGGGAGTTCAGCCTCCGTACATTCGGGGACAAAATCAGCCAACACCTGAGATTTAATAGCTTGGCGTGACTTGTACACGATTTCAAAAGGTAAGAGCTCAACGGGTCATTTGGCTATGCGGCCCGTGGCATCCCTGTTATTGATTATATCATTTAGGGGTACATTGGATGGCACCGTAACCGAACACCCTTGAAAGTAGTGTTGGAGCTTGCGAGATACCATAAAAATTGTATAGACTATCTTCTAATAGTGCGGATACCATGATTTTCACGGGGTGAGTACTTCTGACAGACAGTAGACTAGCTTCTTCACCCGGATCTTGTGGCCTTCCACCTCTCGTTCGACAGCGAGGACTGCGATGACCACTTGATTGGTGGCCGAGATGTACAAAAACATTGGTTCCCATGTTGCAGGTGTTGTCACTATGGTGTTACTGGCTGACAGCATTTTAATTTCTTCCAGGGCGTTACTTGCCTCATCGGTCCACTCAATGTTTTTGGTCCGTTTGAGCAGTATGTAGAGCGGAAGTGCCTTCTCACCAAGGTGGGAGATGAAACGGCTTATTGCCGCTACGCATGCTACAAGTTTTTCCATGTGCTTCAACTCCGTTGAGATCGCCAGCTCGGGTAGACCTCTGATTTTTGCTGGATTGTCCTCTATTCCTTTATGGGAGATGATGAATCCGAGTAGTTTGCCCGCGCAAACTCTGAATACACACTTGTCCAGATTGAGCCATATGCAGTACTCCCAGAGATTTTTGAAGGTTTGTCGGAGATCATCCACCAACTGGTTGATGTGCTTGGTTTTAATGATCACATCGTCCACATATGCCTCAACTATTTTGCCGATTTGTTTTCCCACGCATGTTTAAATCATGCGCTGATATGTGATGCCTGCATTTTTTAACCCGAAGGGCATTGTATTGAAGCAAAAAGGCTCGTATGGTGTGATGAAGGCAGTAGCGACTTGGTTGGACTCCTTCATTTTGATTTGATGGTAACCGGAGTAGGCATTAAGGAAGCACAACGAATCTTGTCCGATGGTGGTGTCGATGGTTTGGTCTATGCGAGGTAAGGGAAAGGGATCCTTAGGGAAGGCCTTGTTTAGGTCTTTAAAAATTGACACACACACGTCATTATTTTTCCTTCTTAGGTACCATGACTAAATTTGCTAACCCATCAGGGTGTTTGATATCTCGAATGAATCCGGCTTCAATAGTTTTGCTAGTTTGGTACACATGGCTTGACGTTTGGGTTTGGCAAATGTGCACAACGCCTATTTGACTTGTTTGGAGCCTGCAATTATATTCAGGCTATGCTCGACCAGTCTTCGTGGGATTCTTGGCATATCCGAGGGATGCCAAGAGAATATGTTCGAGGTTTCACGCAAACATTCCCGCAATGCTTCACCAACCGCAGGGTCCAGTTGGGCTCCAATGGACTTGTTTTATTAGGGTCCATTGGATGTACCTGAAATTTGACTATTTCGTCTACTCGTTTAAAGGATGTGGATCTAGGCCTGTGTGTGAGGATCACATCATCCTTTTGTACCGTCGAGTGAAGTGTGATTAATTCTTCAGCCGCAAGGGCTTCAGATAGTGCCTTGAGGGGAAGCTATGTCGTTTTTTTTGGAGTGAAGAACTCTATCCGGGTCACTTGACAGTGTAATGACACCGTTGGGCCACATCTTGAGCTTGATGTACCCGTAATGCGGTATGGCCCGAAATCGAGTTCTGGCCTCATGCCCCAATAGTGAGTGATGACCGATGCAAAAGGGTACAATATGGAAGACAAATTCTTCGGACATGTAGTTCTCGGGGGTACCAAATACCACGTCGCGGAGCCTAAAGCCATCTATAATAGGGTTGAGGACCAAAGGGACACGTGTTTGACTCGAGCAGATTCTCGGCTAGTTGTCCTCACCGAAGGGTATGGGTGTATTTGTCCATGAGTTCGTTGGTACCACCTGGAATACATGCTCGAGTTGTCAAAAAGCTCTCTTCCTGTGATTGTTTGAGGAGAACGTCTCATAAATTGTTAAGACTTCGGCCATGTTTTAGAGTGGTGCTCGTAAACTTTTGTTGGACGATGAGACCCCGAGGATAGCCTCTCCACTTTTTGCTACTTGCCTAACGACCCAACAGGCTCGATTGCTATGTGTCGAGCTGGTGTTCAACAATATGGAGTGTATGGGACATGCATTGTCCAATACTTTACCAAGGATAGTTCTCGATCCACCACGGGTTTTATTCTTTTTCTCAACGGGCCCATGCTCGGCCGACCGATGTTGGGGTATTCGCTTCCTCCGAGATTCTCGGAGTTGCTCTGCGTAGATTGACTCCGTTCACATTTGCCGATTATGCTAGGTGCTTTCCATTGCGCAATACTTGTGTATAAATATATTAAGCTCAGTGAAGTTCTCGATTTCACGGCGAGCGAGGGTGTTTAAATTTCTTCATCATGGCAGTTATGCCGGAAGGTGTCTCTAATTTGCTGGCTGTTGTAGTCTGGTATATGGTTTTTGGCGAAGATGAATCCGGCCCAAAATGTTGGACTGTCTCCCCTACTATTGCTTGACGTGACGTAGGTTATGTATATTATACCACTCCCAATTACCGAGAGATTGTCTAGTGTGGGTGGTGGGTGGGGAGATATTTTTGCATTCCGCCAGGATGTGAATCCCTAGTTTTTTTGGTTGTGTCAAATACCATTGGGGAGTCTGGTGCGCAGGGCTCATGGTCCGGGTTCTCAGCCGGATACGACTGCTCGGAATACGAGTCACACTTCAAATCAAGTTCACGGGAGAGCTCTGTTTCTCTATTAGGGGGGGCGTTTGGGCTGTTGGAGATCCGAACATAGACCGTCTTAAGCTCCGTTTGTTGAGTAGGTGAACTTCAACCGGGTCCTTGAGGGTTTCAACCAAGTGAATGATGGGTGGGACATAAATTTCTCTATCGTCGGGTCATAGCCCGACATGATCGTAGGTCAGAGGTTGGTCGTTCGTTATCCCCATGAACTGGATTTGACTGAGCATCTCATTTAGTGCCGTGACGTCTATAGAGTCCATGCTTTTAGTACATGGGGTCAACCCACAATGTCACGGTTCCCGGGGTGCTTAAAATTGCATCAACTTAGTGCTCATCCGAAGAGGATTCGAATGTGTTGACTAGTTCACACTCTAGGACCGGACCCTGATGGAGCAAACTTTGAGGGTATGGTACACCGTCCCTAACGTCAGGACGTCGGGGCTCGAGAGCTCTTCTGGGGGAGTCGAAAGTTTTGTCAGAATAAGACCTCCCCAGGAGACGGCGATGAACTCTAGGTTCCCAAACCTGATCTCCTCAAGGGGGGTGTGGTTCCCAACCTGGCCAAGGCAGCTGGTTGGATCAACATGCAACATGAAGCTGTCAAAAGCGAAGATCTATCCTGGGACGAAAACATCCCCGTTATAGCTATTGTCCCTGATGATTAAGCGGGCCATCTATTCCTTGGCGATCACATAGTTAAACTCTCAATGAAAGAACCAATGCCAGTGTCATAACCGGCTAATCATTGGTAGGCCCCCCGTAACTATGGATCGTGAATCGATGGGTAACAAGGAACAAGGGAGACGATATTTACCAGGGTTCGGGCCCTCTTGAAGGAGGTAAAACCCTACGCCCTATTCTTGTTTGTATTGATGGTGGATTATCGAGTACAGAGTTGCTCTACCGCGAGATCATATGTGGTGGTCTTAAACCCTAGGAGTAATGATCTTAACCTGCCCTACGGACTAAAAGCCCTTTGGTTTATATAGATACAAGGGTTACTAGGGTTACACAACGTCGATTACACCAGGGAGAAAACATCTCAATCATCATCTTGCCTTGGAGCGTACACCAAAGTCTTTGGAGCAGTCCGTTCTGGGTCTCTCTTACCATCATGGTTACCACGTAACATACCCATCATCTTACCACGATGACCACCTCTGGATCACAAAAGAAACCATCTCGTTGATGTCGACAAACCATATAACATGAGCCATGATTATATTGTTCGTGTGCAGGTTAAATATTTTTGTTGATCCATGATGTGACCAACTAGGAACTATGTCCATGACCAAGGACGCGACTGTCTATAGATCATATACACACTCTACAACGGTTAGTTCACTGTACCACACCACATAACCCATGGCCTCACATTCCCATTTGGCTGGACCAGCGACGTTCCGACAAAACCAATCTACTGCATGACACTCTCCCGGCCACTCCGACAAACTCCCCTTTGGGCTAAATCATGGGTGGCCCTGGATGCCACTGTGGACATCACCCAGCCACCGTCGGGGCAAAATAAAACAATCCCAAATGGGGACAATGGTACCAAAACAACTATAGGCACACAAGGCTATACCTACCGGGCCAGGGTAGAGCAAGTGCATAACTTTCCATCATTGGAGGCACCGGCAAGTGGCATGTCAGTAAACCGAATAAGGTCCTTCCCATAAAGGAAAATGTGGTTGCACTGGGAAGCTTGATTCGATGGCACCGATCTATAACATTTTAAAGTTGTATTATTAACATTTTTAATCTGAAATAAAAATTTACTCGAGCCCTAGTATGTCATGAAAATTCCATGAGATGCATATGCACATACTTGACTGAATGACAATACTAACATAAATAACATTACGATGAAACTACTGTACTACATATCCTTAAACAAGTAACCACTTTCTTTCTATCATACTAACATGAATATCATGAAATTTAAGTTAGCATAAGTGCTGCAATTTCAATTAATTATATGCCATATATGAAGTTCAAGCAAAAAATCATAGTCATTGCAAGTCATTGTTGAAAATGTCTGTGATGGCTTGCCTTAGTTCAGAGGAGGGTCACAAAACTCCCGGTCCTCTTCAAGGCAAGTTCAACTTTCTGAAAATTATTAAAATACAAAAAGGAAAATGTCACATAAAGTATTTTAATGCACCATAAAATATATACATCAAGGGAAAATCTCAATTTTTGCATGTTGATAGAGGAGCTTAATACAAAATCATTTCAAAAAGAATCATCTCATTCAGTCTTATGGTTTAGGAGTTATAACTGGTCAAAGTTTCAGTCAAGTTTTTTGAATTAACCAGAAAATAGGAAATTCCTAAGACGGCCTGGTCGAAGGTTTATTCTCAGAATGCGCCCAAATTATACCGCTTCGGGAGAGAGGGGAGAGACTGACAAAGGCCCCCCTGTCAGGTTTATAAGAGAGAGAGAGAGAGGGAACATGGACAATGGCTCGGCCGGCAATGATTCTCCGGCGAGGGGCACGACTGCCGTTAGCGAGGTGAGAAATGGCGACAGCTCATCACAGCAAGCATGTACGTACCAGGAAATTGAGAAGAGGCGAACGGATGGCGTCACAATGTTCTTCTCCAAAGACGTCGGACGGCGGAGCTCGTCGGTTCTGGGGATTCCGGCGAGTTGAGGCGGTCCAGCAACACCATCCCACAGGAGGGAAGGTCCCGAACATGCCTGAGGGGATGGAGAAGGCCGGAGAGCACCTGAGTGAGCTACCGATGGAAGGGGATCCGCGGAGAGCACTGGAGGCCCGCCCAGCCTTACCGTTGTGCTTCTATATGGGTTTTGAGGCCAGAGGAGGTGAGCGGGGTGGCTAGAATGGCTCGAGAGGGATCCTATTTATAGGGGAGGACCAGATAGAGCTTTCGACCACCAACGAGCTTTCTGGAGCGGCGAGAGGTGACGAACGGGGTTCAGACATATGGGAGAGGTCAGGGGAGACCCTCCAAACATAGTGGCAATACCGGGCCAAGCACAACATGCGCGAGCGAGACGAATTCATCATGTGGGTTACTATTATCCCTTTGCCGTCGTGTCCGCGTCTACTGAGCCTGCCGCCAGTGTCAGGGAGCGACATAGAGGGATGAGGAGGAACATGACGAAGCAGCAAGAGGGTGGAGACACACCGAGGCATCACGGGGCATGCTCACGAGCGAGATAGAGCGCTGGTCGACGCGTAGAGCGTGCTAAATGCCTGTCGAACACCTTGGTGCCACGCGGTCACTGCATGCAGTTGTTCTACGCAAGCTTCGAGGCTGCCAGATCATGTCTAGACTCAAGTCCCTTCAAGGGAAGACCCAAATGTGGTCTTGGTTCATCCCCAGACTGCTTTAACAAGAAATGAGGGAGCTGGGAAGTTTCTGGACAGCAACAGCAGTAGCAAATCGAGAAATTTTTTAGAAATTATAAGAGTTGAAACTTAGTGGCCAAGGTTTGGGTTGGAAGGTAGCCATGCTGGAAAAATTTCATCTCAAATGGAGCAGGCAAAAGTGCACTTCCTTCACAAAGTGACCTTTTTGTCCAGAAAATAAAATATTTTATTGAGCCAAAATTCTTCACGTGACCATGATATCTTTTTGCATAGAAAGGTGAGGCATGACCTAAAGAATACTAGGGAATTTACTCAGGTTTTTCTGGGCAAGAAAAATGAGGTTTACTTTGGAGCGTAAGAGAGAAATAGTAATTTTTAGGGAGGAAATGAATACTATGCTTAAAACAAAAATATTCAAATGGAAATATCGGGGGAGAGATGAGGTCTCAAGATGGTTTGACAGAACTAGGAGTCACTTCGGTGAAGATCAAAGGAATGCCCAAGTGAAAATCCCCATCAGGTGATTCAAAAGCCCAGTTTCAAATCAAATGTTCAGTAGAAATTCAAAGAAAAGAAAAAGGGAAAAAACGAGGGTGTTACAAAGCTCTCCCATGAGGATGAATCTCGTCCTCGAGATTCGGTTCCTCGGGCAACATTTCATGGTATGCAGTCTTTAAAAAGTCTTCATTTTCCCAGGTAGCTTCTTCTTCGGTATGGTGTTCCCATCGTACCTTGTAAAAAATGATTTGGTTACTACGGGTGACTCTTTCCATCTCATCCAATATTTGGAATGGTTTCTCTTCATAAGCCAGATCCTGAGCAACCTCTTTGTCGGTCATATCAGTCCATTTCTCTGGCGGTGAGACACACTTTCCCAATTGCCACACGTGGAAGACATCGTGTATGTAGGACAACTCAGGTGGAAGTTCCCGTGGGTATGCTACTACACCAACTATGGACATGACAGGAAAGGGGACAATATACGTTGGTGCAAGATTCCCGCGAGTCTAAAATCTTCTGACTACCTTCATGGGTGTGACTCACCTGGTTCAAAACTGATCTGCCGGTGTTTGGAATCAGAGTAACTCTTTTGTCGGGATTTTTCCATCTGAAGTTTGTCATGGATTTCTCTTACTTGCTTTTTAGCTTCCATCATTAAATTTGTCCTGAAGATGTGTCTATGTCGTGTTTGAGACCAATTCAGAGGAGTGCGGTTTTACGCCCATACAAGGCTTATATGGTGACATCTTGAGGCTAGTGTGATAGCTATTGTTGTAGGAAAACTCCGCATAAGGCAAACTATCTTCCCACTTCGGCCCTTGAGTGGGTGTGCATGCTCGGAGCATCTCTTCTAGTATCTCGTTTAGTCTGACCATCAGTTTGGGGATGATAAGTTGTACTTTACATCGGAGCAGTTCCCAAATCTTGATGAAGGCGTGACCAGAGTGCCGAGGTAAAAAGAGATACTTGATTGGAGGTGATGGTTCTTGGAACTCCATGCAAGCTGACAATTCTGGACACATATAGGTGTGAACGTTGGTCTGCTCAGTACGTGATCTTAGTTGGAATGAAATGGGCTACATTGGTTAGCATGTCCAACACGACCCATACGACATTATTTCCTCCAGTAGTTTGGGGAGTCCCGTGATGAGCAGAGGTGAGGTGATGGTTCTTGGAACTCCATGCAAAGCTGACAATTCTGGACACATATAGGTGTGAACATTGGTATGCTCAGTACGTGATCTTAGTTGGAATGAAATGGGCTACATTGGTCAGCATGTCCAACACGACCCATACGACATTATTTCCTCGAGTAGTTCGGGGAGTCCCGTGACGAAATCCATGCCGACATCATCCCATTTCCGTTGTGCAATGAGTAGGGGTTGAATCTGCCCGGCGTGTTTGTGATGTTCCGCCTTTACCCTGTTGCATATGTCACAACAGCAATAAAATATGCAATATCCTTCTTCATGCCATCCCACCAAAATGCTTGCTCTATGTCTTCATACATTTTGGTCCCACCAGGATGGATAGAGTATGATGAATCATATGCCTCCTTCAATATCATTTACCTCACATCTATGGTGCCGGGTATACAAATTCATCCTCGAAATCTCAGAGTACCTCGATCATCTAACAGGAAATCTGGAGTCTTGCCGGCTGGCACTCGAGCGACATACTGTTGCAGTATTGGGTCCTCCGCTTGGTCATTGCGTACCTCTTATGTTAGAGTGGGGGTGATTTCTAGCATAGCGGTGCAGTCGACATAAACAATAGTCAGGTTGATCTCGGGCATCTCCTCTTGTAGCCCGAGAGACAAAGCTTGTATTAATGCATTTAATGTGGCTGGTTGGCGGCTGGGGGCATCGGCAACTACATTATCTTTACCCGGATAGTAATTGATACGAAGGTTGTAGTCTTTGACCAACTCAAGCCATCTTCTTTGCAAAAGATTCAGACCTTGTTGCATGAATATGTACTTGAGGCTTTTGTGATCGGTGAAAATTTGCATCGCCTGCCGATGAGGTAATGCCTCCAGATTTTTAAGGCATGCACAACTGCCACTAACTCCAAGTCATGAGTAGGGTAGTTTCCTTCATGATGTCGTAGTTCCCTAGATGCATAAGACATGACCTTTTCGTCTTGCATGAGCATGCACCCTATACCTCTTCAGGATGCGTCACAATACACGTCGAAGCTTCGGTGAATATCAGGATGCATCAATACGGGTGCTGACGTTAAGAGGGTCTTCAGTTCATTAAAGCTCTGTTCGCGATCATCAGGCCATAATTTTTTTGATCCTTCTTGAGCAGCTTGGTCATTGGTTTCGCAATCTTGGATAAACCATCAATGAATCGACGGTAATAACCAGCAAGCCCCAGAGAACTCCGGATCTCGGTCACACTTGAGGGTGTTGGCCATCTTAGCACATCCTTGACTTTACTTGGGTCCACTCCTATTTCGGCAACTGAGAGGATATGCCCTAAAATTTCTACTTGCTTGAGCCAAAACTCACACTTGTTGAATTTTGCATATAGTTGGTGATCACATAGAATTTGCAACACTTCCCGAAGATGTTGTTTATGCTCTTATTCTCTCTTGGAATAGATGAGAATGTCATCGATGAAGAACACCACGAACTTGTCCAAGAAGTCGGTGAACACCTTGTTAATTATGAGAATATCTGAGCTCCATTCATGGATCCATTCAGCTAATCTTAAGTTCCTTCTTGATCTTATGTTCATGGTACCCGGTTCTCATATTGATTTATGAGAATATGTGATCTCCATTCAGCTGATCAAACAAGTCGTCAATTAGGGGAAGCGGATACTTATTCTTGATGGTGACATCATTAAGCTAACGGTTGTCCACACACATTCGAAGGCTACCATCCTTCTTGTGCATGAATATTGCTGGAGATCCCCATGGTGATGAGCTAGGGCGGATATATCCTTTCTTGAGCATCTCATCAAGTTGTTTCTCCAAATCCACTAGCTCGGATGACGACATTCTCTAATATTTATTGCATATAAGTTTTATCCCGGGGATGAGGTCAATAGAAAACTCGAGTTCCTGATCTGTTGGCATTCCTCGCAGTGCTTCAGGGAATAAATCTCGAAACTCACTGACTACTGGGATTAACTCCATGCATGAGGCTATTGCTCTGAAAACCATATCCCTTGTAGGCATGGTTTTGCAAGCCACAAACTGTGCTGCTTGTCCTACTGGATTTCTTAACATGACTACTCGGGTTGTGCAATTTATGCAGACTTGATGTCTTGTCAGCCAATCCATTCCTAGTATAACATCCATCTTTCCACACTCAGTTAACACCAAAGTGGCAGAAAAAATAACTCCCCGGATGTTTATCCAAGCCACGACATTCCACATTGGATTTGAGCATGGATCCCGGGTACTATACCACCATGAATTTCTCAAGAAGGGAGCAAGAAAACTTGTTTTGGGAAAAAAACTTTACGAAATAAAAGAATGGGAAGCCCGAGACTCAACCAAAATGTTGCAGGTATGCTATTAACGGGAAACACCCCGATGAATACTCCGGGGTTTTCTTGGTCTTCCTCAGCAAAGAGATGGTTCACTCGCCCTTGGATGAGCCTCTCGCAGGATCCCACGTTGTTGACTTGTGGCTTGAGTATCGTATTAGGCTTGCTATTCCTGGGGCACTACCTTGCGTAGTGTCCAGTCTGACCGCAAGTGAAACACGTGTTGTTATAGTGATAGTCCTCCTTCACGGGGTGGGTCACATAGCTCTTGATGTGTTTCTCGGTCTTGTTGGTATTGTGCTGCCAAGTTGGCTTCAACACAAACTCTGGTTGCTGCAAGATACGAGCCTTCTGAACAATTGGTCCGTCTTTCTTAGGTTCAAACTGTTGGGGAATGTTGCATGGTACATAAATAATTTCCTACGCACACGAAGACCTATCATGGTGATGTTCATCTATGAGAGGGAGATGGGATCCACGTTCCCCTTTAGATTGCTAAGAGGGAAGCTTTAAGAAAAGCGATTGATGTAGTGGTACAGTTTCGTGATTCAAATCACCGTCGTCCCACGATTCGTCCCGATCTAGCATCGAACGGACGGCACCTCCGCGTTCAGCACACGTACAGCTCGATGACTATCTCCGCCTTCTTGATCCAGCACGAGAGACGAGGAAGTAGATGAGTTTACCGGCAACGTGACTGCACGCCGGTGACGGTGATGATCTATTCCAGCGGGGCTCCGCCCGAGCTCCGCAGCAATCCGATCTAGAGGTAGAACTGTGACATCCCCGGATTTGTGCTATAGTAACCCGTGTAGTCAAGCGACAGTAATCCCACGCTAATGTAGCCACATCATCATAAATTCTGTCGTTGATCTCGTGTTAGTCGAAAACCAAGTCGATTTCAAAATTTGAAAAAATAAAGTCGAACGAGAAATGTTTTGTGATGTTAAGTAAAAATGTCGGGAGAGTTATTGAAATTCCCTAATAAGTTATAAAAGTGAATCGGACATTTTTAATAATATGAAAAGTCCTATATAATTAGAACAGAAAGGTATATATAAAAAAATAATAACAATAGAATAACAGAAAGTAAAAGAAAGAAAAAAATGATAATAAAAAAAAGGAACAGAGCCCTTGGCCGACTGGGCCAAAGTGGCCCAGCCGGCCACACCCACCCAAACCCTAAGCGTCCCACGCCAGTCCCACCTGCCGCCGCCACCTTCTCCCCCTCGTCGCTCCCACCACCCCACGTCACGAGAGCTCCCCCACCAACCCACGCGAGACCCTCCCCTCCTGCCGATCTCCATCTCCCCACGAGGCCTCCCACCTACCCCGCTTGCCAGGCCCCCTCTCTCCCCTCGAGCCAGATCCCGCTCACCAACCGCACAAGCCCCAGCCCCACTCCCGATCACCACCAACAACCCCACCTACCCCCATCCCTCTCGGTCAGCTCACCCCCCGCACCAGAGCCCACCCCACCGAGCCCCTTCCCCTGGATCCCGATCGATCCCCAACCTCCCTCTCCTCCCTCGATCTCCCTCCCCTCCCTCGCTAGCAGCCTCCACCGAGGCTGCCTCCTCCTTTCACTCCCCCGAGAGACACATCCCTCCCTCCCGCAGACTCCACCTCGCCCCCGTGTAGTCCCACGCCGGCCGAACCCTCCCCTGCAACTCCTCCCGACGGCGACCCATCCCCGCCGGAGCCCCAGATCCTGCCGGCGACCTCCCGTTCCCTGTCGCCTCCTGCCCCCTCGCCGAGCACCCCCGTCGCCAGGGCCACCCTCACTGGCCGCCCCTCCCCACTGGCGCCACGGCCGGGGCCCCACCGGCCACGGCGGCCCCGTCACCAGGCCCCTCCCCGCCAGTCCTCCTCCGGTCCGCCGCCGACCCCCGCGCCACCAACGGCCACCACCGCCTCGGCCGAGCCCCTCCTCACCGGGACAACACCTCCACCTCGGGCTCCTCCTCGCCGGCACCGCACCACCGGCCTCCTCGTCATCCTCCAAAACGGCCGACCCCGAGCCTCGCAACGCCGTTCCCCGGCAACGCCGGTGAGCCCTTTTACGGGCTCTTCCCACCCTCTCCTTCCGTTTTCCGCCCCGGTTCCGTTCCGGAAGTTAGTTTCTTGTTCCGGCGCCGTTGAGGTCTCGTAGGTGTATTGGAGATTGACCCCTTCCTCTCTGTTGAGAGATGAGCAGAGAGATGCCACAGAGAGTTAAGATAGAAAGAGGGAGATAAAAATGAAAATCTTGTATTTGTGTATGTATGTAGGTATTAGATACATGTATGTATTTTGTATGTATGTTATATTACGTATGTATACATGTTTGTAGAGGAAAGAAAAGGAAAAAGAAAAAAAATATGTTTTTATTAATGAAATAAATAAATGAATAATTAGTTATATTAATTAATTAGTTAATTAATTGAATGGATAGTTAAGTAATTAGAATAATTAGAGTATGACACGTGGGTCCCCCACTAAATTAATTTGATTAATTACTAATTATCCTTAATTAAAAACTTTCATCTATGACGCACGGGACCCACTGGTTTGTTGACCAGTCAACTGTTGATGTCAGCGTGACATCATGCTGATGTCATAATAGCATTTAATTAAATTAATTAAATCTGTTTTTAATTCCTAAATAATTAATAAACTTCAAAAATTAATATAAAATAATCCGTAATTCAGATCAAAATATTTTCAACATGAAAGTTGATCAGCAGTACGAGACGAACCCGGATACACGGTCCATTCGTGTGTCACGGTCCCTAGCATAGCAAACATGGAACAGTTCCATCGTTTCCAGTCTCACCGGTAGTAGCCCGAGGCCCGGAAAATATCATCAGATATTCTTCTGACCCGTTTGCGACGGATGTTATTGCGTTAGCTCATGCCTAGCCTGCTTTTTTCCATGTCGTGCTTAGTGTTGCACTATTGTTGTTATTTATTGTTTCTTCCCCATCTTCTTGCCGGTAGACCCCGAGACCGATGATGATCCGGTGATCAACTACTTCCCGGTCGAGGATCCGTTTTGTCTGCAGAGCAACCAGGCAAGCAAACCCCCCTTGCTCATTCCTATATCGCCTATGTCTTTCTTCCTACTCCTTGCATTAGTATTTTTGCTACTGTTGTAGTTAACTCCTATATCTGATGCATAGCCTGTTTTTGATGAACTGCTACTTTCAGCACTGTACCTTTAATCTGCTTAGTATAGGTGGAGCAGTCATCCCTTCTGACCCCGTAGTCCAGTTGCCCCGCTTGTTTTGAACTCTCGATCCCTGATCGACGAGCCAAACCCGACACATCACATACACCCCCTTAGTTGTACGGCGTTACAGAGATACTATCGAGTACTGGGGGTGACACCTCGCTAAGTACTCCTCATGATATCTCTGTAGTATAGCTAGTCGGTCATGGTTATCGAGGGTGATTCCTCTTTCACCATTCCCAACGATAGCTCTGTCGTGCAACCCCTCAAGTGTGGGACCCCCGAGGGTGATTCCTCTATGCCCACCTTGACGGATACATCGTTCGGAATCCAACGAGGGTGATACCTCGGATTCCCCCCTCCCCGATGTTACAACCACACAGTTACTCGACCATGTTACTGGGATCATTGGTGATTAGTTGTTAAGACGGGTGGATTCCCGCGAGATTGTGTCGTTGGCCTAATTAAAATGTTAATGGATTTCAGTTTTCGCACTAACCGGCTACGCCCGAGTGGTCCCGAGATGCATCGCGTTTGTGATTAAGGGATGCTACGACTGACGTTGGCCGCCCTCGCATCGTGCAGGAGCGCGGAGGAGAACTGGGCCCATGAACCCTTTGTTCTTAGGATTTTAGATCGGCAGGCTGGCCTCTCTGATTAGTCTTTGGTGGAGCTGTGACGTGTCGATATTCCGAGGCCGGGCATGGCCCAGAAAAGTGTGTCCGGCCAGAGTGTTATCGAGCATGACGGGACATGTGGTGCACCCCTGCAGGGATGAAAATTAAATATTCGAATAGCCGTGTCCACGGTTACAGGACGACTTGGAGTTGTGCCCTGATCTTATACAACTACAATTGTTAACTAACTGGAATTAATT
Source organism: Hordeum vulgare subsp. vulgare (assembly GCF_904849725.1). Taxonomy (NCBI): domain Eukaryota; kingdom Viridiplantae; phylum Streptophyta; class Magnoliopsida; order Poales; family Poaceae; genus Hordeum; species Hordeum vulgare. The sequence continues at coordinate 273,802,159 of NC_058519.1, read as the reverse complement.
GCTTCGGGATCGCTTCCTCGCAGGGAGTCGAGGGAGGATTTCTAGGCGTGACGTCACTTTAATATTGCTGCAACAATATGACTATTATTTTTTGTTACCTGTTCTACTCTCATCTGTTGCTGCAAGACCCTGAAGATGCTAGTCTTTGATAGGACTAGGCCTTCTCTCTATATTCTCGCATTGCTGTAGTCAGTCCACATATAAACCCCCCTTCTTTGATACTGATGCATACTTAGAATAGTTCTGATGTAAGACTTGCGAGTACTTTGGATGAGTACTCTCCGTTGCTTTGCTCCCCCTTTGTCCCTTTGATCCGTTGCTGCGACCAGATGATGGAGCCCAGGTCTGGAGTTTCCTGCCGATGTCTGCCATCCCCATGGTGTCTTCTTCATGGAGGTCGATGAAGATATGAGTAGTTTAGGAGGTTCCCAGGCAGGAGGCCTCGCCTTGTTCGATCGTGTTTCTTTTGTGCTAGCCTTCTCTAAGGCACCCCATGTTTTCTGTCTGTACTCAGATATTGTTGCTTTCGCTGACTCGTGTGTTTATCGAGCTTCTGTATTATAGCCCTCGAGGCCCCTGGCTTGTAATATAAAGCTTGTATTATTTTACTTGTGTCTAGAGTTGTGGTGTGATATCTTCTCGTGAGTCCTTGGGTTTGATCGTATGCATTTGCGTGTATGATTAGCGTACGATTAAACTGAGGGCGTCACAAGAACTATAAGGTATAGGTTTGAGTTGCACGTGGCAAAGTTGTGTCTCAAAAACCCTAAAACCACCAGTATATGTAGGAGGAGGGGAGGGGCTAGCCTTGGGGCTCAAGAGAGCTCCAAGGGCACAGGCCGAAGGAGGAGATGGACTCCCACTCCAATTCGATTTGTAGGAGGAGGAGGAGTCCACTCCTTCCTTCCCACCCCCCTCTCTGTGTTTTTCTTTTCTTTTGGTTTTTCCTCTTGTGGCGCCATAGTCCACTTGGGCTGGCCTCAGCAGCCCACTAAGGGTTGGTGCGCCACCCTAGGACTATTGGGCTCACTCCCGGGTGGGTGGGCCCCTCTCAGTGAATACCCGGAACCCATTCGTCACACCCGGTACACTACAGGTAATGCACGAAATCTTTCCGGTGACCAAATGAAACCATCCTATATATCAATCTTCGTTTCCGGAGCATTCCGGAAACCCTCGGGATGTCTTGATCTCATTTGGGACTACGAACAACCTTCGATGACCAACACCTATAACTCAACTATACTAAAACGTCATCGAAGCTATCAGTAATGATTATGCCCTATACTTCAAATATTGTGGATGGATAGTTACTTGCTTATGAGAAGCTATCTGATGAAAAACTTGATGCTATGTCAATATTATTGATGCCTCATTTCTATATTCTATTTTTAGTGACACCTCTGTCTGAAATGATGTGGTCATTATTAGTGAGTTCGGCTTTCGCTTGAGGACAAGCGAGGTATAAGCTTGGGGAGTTGATATGTGCATTATGTATCATGAATTGTTATTGATATATATGTTATTCTTGTCCATTATTCCTCATTATGATACCATTGTTATGTCTTTTCTCTCTGAATATGCAAGGGACACCATGAAGAGGGAAACTGCCAGAAAATGGAATTCTGGACCTAAAAACCAGGAAAAACGATGATAAATCACCGGACTCCAAATGATCTAGAATTTCATGGATAATTTTTAAGTAATATATACGAATTACTGGGCCAAAAATATTCCAGAGGGGGGTCACCTGCTAGCCACAAGCCAACAGGGCGCGGCCACCCCCTAGCCATGCCCTACTGCCTCGTGAGGGCCCAGCAGGTCTCTCTACCCCCACTTCTCCTATATGGTGTGTTACGTAGAAAAATCATAAGAATAATTTCAGGTCGAAGCCCCACCGTGTCGATGCAGAAACCTGGGTAGAGGCCCTTTTGCTCTATGGCAGAGAGATTTGTTGGGGGAATTCTTCTCCGTGATGGGGAGATTGAAGCCATCTTCATCACCTATTCTTCCTACTTCGTGGGAGAACCAATCTTCATCAACTTATTCACCATCACCATCTCATCTCCAACCCTAGTTCTTCTTTTGTATTCAATCTTTGTCTCAAAACCTTAGATTGGTCCTTGTGGGTTACTACTAGTGTTGGTTACATCTCGTAGTTGATGCTTGTTGGATTACTTGGTGGAAGATATTTTGTTCAGATCCTTGATCACCATTATTATAGCTCTGATCTTGAACATGTTGATGAGGTGTGAGTAGTTTGTCCCCAAGAAAATTTGGGAAGTCTTGATATAGGTAATCATGTGAGTTGGCATTCGTTTGATATTTTGATGATGTGTTTGTTGTTGCTTATCTTAGTGGTGTCGTGTGAACATCAACTACACGACACTTCACCGTGTTATGGGCCTAAGGGAAGGCATCATGGATTAAGAAGTAGATGATGAGCTGCGAGAGTGAGAGAAGCTTAAACCCTAGTTTATGTGTTGCTTCATAAGGCGCTACCTTGGATCCACAAGTTTCATGCTATAGTTAGATTTATCATAATTCTTGTTTCGTAGTTGCGGATGCTTTCAAGAGGGGGTAATCATAAGTGGGATGCTTGTTGAAGTAAGAACAACACCATAGCACCGGTCCACCTAGATATCAAATTATCAATGTAATAAACGCGAATCAACTCAACATGATGAACATGACTTGACATAAATTCCCATGTGTCCTTTGGAGCGTTTGCCTCATATAAAAGTACTTTACGGCCTGTCCTTTGCTACAAAAAGAATTGGGCTCTCTTGCTGCAGACTTGTTACTATTGTTAGCTATCACTTGGTATGAATTATCTTGTTACAAAACTATCTATCATTGTTGCTTATAACACTTACAGATAATACCTTGCCAAAAATTGCTTATCATTTCTTTCTGCTCCTCATTGTGTTCGACACTCTTACTCATTGAAAGGATGACGATTAATCCCCTATAATTGTGGGTTGTCAGATACCTCGCTCGCAATAATGCAAGAAATTATTCCTCCTACTTGTGAGCTGCATTGGATTTTTCCCCGAAGAGGAAGGTCAAGGAATATAGTAGTGGTAAGTATATCCCTTAGTTGAGAACCAAGGTTTATAGAACCAATAGGAGAATCAAGACAAATTCCCATGTTCAGCACCTAAACACGCACACAAACAAACACTTCAACCAACGCATGAAGAGGGTTGTCAATACCCTTGAACTCGTTACTTGCAAGGATTAATTCTTATAGTGATACATATATAGAAGTAAAAATAAAATAAAAGGTAAATAAAGGCATCAAGCTTTTAAGATTTTAGCTAATTGACTACGTAGACCCGAGGGAAATAGTTTTCTCTAGAGGCTTGTCTCTCGAACGCAAAGCCTACAGTGGGTAGACAAGTTATTGTTGTGCAATTGAAGGAAAATCACATAGTTATGATGTTATTAAGAACAATAATCCTGCGTATAGGCAACCCGTCCATACACAAGTAGACTAGAACGATTCTGCATCTACTACTATCAATTCTCTTTGAGAAAACTAATGTGCTTGCATCTCTAGGTATTAAGTTCTTGCCAAATAGAATAATGCTTGGAGCAAGATGACATGATGTAGCCAAAGAAAGACAAGCAATATGTTCAGACCCCATCATTTTATCCATAGTACCAACAATAGAAATATGTGTCCTGTCCCCTTTCGATCACTGGGATATAGAGCACGACAATATTGAACCTACTACAACGCACCATTCCCATTAAAGATAAATCAATCTAGTTTGACCAACTAAATAAATAGATTGGAGAGAAATACAAAACCATGATAATCATGCATAATAGAATTAAGGGAAGACTCAATTTCTTTGAATGAATAATCTGATCATAAACCCACAATTCATCACATCCCAACAAACACTCCGCAAAAGAAGATTACATCGGATAGATCACCGCGGGAGTCATGGAGAACATGGTATTGAAGGTCAAATAGAGAGAAGAAGCCATCTAGCTACTAGTTGTGGACCTGTATGTGTGTGGTGAACTACTCACTCATCATGGTGGAGGTAGCAAGATTGATGTAGAAGACCCCAATGATCAATTTGTCCTGTGGAAGGGTACCGGAAAAGGTCTCCAAATGGGATCGCGATAGAACAGAGACGTGTGACGGCGAAAAAAGTGATCCTGGTTGCCCTTTGATATTTTTGGAATAGTTTAAGATTTATAGAATTGGAATTAGGACAGGGGATGCACGAGCGAGGCACAAGCCTGGTCGGTGCGCCATTCCCCTTGGGCGCGCCCCCAGGCTTCTCGATTCCTTGTGCGACATCTAGCCTACTCCCGAAGCTTACTGGGTCCCAATTGGTCCCGAAACAATCACCAAAAAGTTTCATCTTGTTTGGACTGTGTTTGGTACATATTTTCTGCAAAAGTAAAAAAACACGCAAAAAATAGGAACTGGCACTGGTTTATAAGGTTAGTTCCAAAAATAATATAAAATAGCATATTATTGCATAGAAAGCATGCAATATTGATAATATAGAAGCATCAAGAGGGAGAATGCGGCAGATGGAATTTGGACCTGAAAAAGCTACGCCAAAGATACCTATTCTACACATCTCCAAATGGGTTGAAATTGCATGGAGATTTATTTTGGAATAAATAAAAAATATTGGAGGAAAGAAGTACCACACGGGAGCTACCAGGTGCCCACAAGGCACCACGGCGCGTCAGCCCCCCCCCCCTAGCATGGCCTAGTGCTTAGTGGGCCCCCTAGCCCACCTCTGTTGGCCATCTTATGGAATAATTTCTCTTTTGATATGAAAAATCAAGAGAGGAAGTTTCATCGCGTTTCACGATACGGATCCGCCACCACCTATTGTTCTTCATTGGGAAGCCAAATCTGGAGTCCGTTTGGGGATCGAGAGAGGGGAATCTTCGTTCTTCGTCATCACCAACCCTCCTTCATTGCCAATTCCATGACTTTTGCCACCAGAAGTGAGTAATCCCTTCGTATGCTTGATGGACGGTGAAGAGCTGGATGAGATTCATCGTGTAATCGACTTAGTTCTGTGAGGGCTTGATCCCTAGTATCCACTATGTTCGAAGATTGATGTTGCTATGAGTTTGCCATGCTTAATGCTTGTCACTAGGGCCAGAGTGCCACGATTTCACAACGTAACCATTTATGTTTTCACAATTATATCTATGTTCTTGATCCTATCTTGCAAGTTATATGCACCTACTATGTGTTAGGATGCGCATACCCCAAAGTGACAATAATTGGGATTCTTTCCGGTGATTACTATAGTTTGAGGAGTTCATGTATTCACTATGTGTTAATGCTTTGTTTCAGTTCTCTATTAAAAGGAGGCCCTAATATCCTTTAATTTCCTTATGGACCTCACTGCCACGGGAGGGTATGACAAAACATGTCATGCAAGTTCTTTTCCATAAGCACGTATGAGTATTTACGGAACACATGCCTACATTATATCAATGAACGAGAGCTAGTTCCGTGTCGCCTTATGTTATGACTATTAGATGATGAATATTATCCAGCAATATCACTGATCGAGTGCCTACGAGTTTCCCACATATCAAATTATCAAAGTACCAAACGCGAATTAACCGGACATGACGAAAGTGACTAGATGAAATTCCCATGTGCCCTCAAGAAAGCTTTGCCTGTTATGAGAAACCGTTCTGGCCTGTCCTTTGCCACAAAAGGATTGGGCTACCTTGATGCACCTATTGTTACTATTTCTACTCATTAGTTGTTACAATTTTCTTGCTATCAAACAATTTTTTACCGTTATTTTAGTACTTGTAGAAATTAACTTGCTGAAAACCGCTTTTCATTTCGTTCTGCTCCTCATTGGGTTCGACACACTTACTTATCTAAAGGACTACGATTGATCTCCTGTACTTGTGGACCATCAAGACTCTTTCCTGGCACTGTTTCCAAGGAATGAAGTGCCTTTGGTAAGGGAAAATTTATATTATGTGCTGAAATTTACTATTACTTGTCACTATGGAAAGTAATCCTTTGAGGGGTTTGTTCGGGGTATATTTGTGACGCCCTCGGTTTAATCCTACGCTAATCATACACACAAACGCGTACGATCAAACCCAAGGACTCACGGGAAGATAACACAACACAACTCAGGACACAAATAAAATAACATCAGCTTCATATTACAAGCCAGGGGCCTCGAGGGCTAGAATATGGAAGCTCGATAAACACACGAGTCAGTGGAAGCAACAAATATCTGAGTGCAGATATAAAACATGGGATGCCTTAGAGAAGGCTAGCACAAAAGGAACACGATCGAACGAGGCGAGGCCTCCTGCCTGGGAACCTCCTAAACTACTCCTGGGCTTCAGCGGCCTCCACGAAGATGACACCATCGGGATGACAGACATCGGCAGGAAACTCCACTCCTCGGCTCCATCATCTGGTCGCAGCAAACGGATCAAGGGGACAAGGGGGAGCAAAGTAGCGGTGAGTACTCATCGAAAGTACTCGCAAGACTTACATCAGAACTATGCTAATATTCACCAGTATCAAAGAAGGGGTTTTATATGTGGACTGACTGCAGCAATGCGAGAACAGAGAGAGAAGGCTAGTCCTATCGAAGACTAGTATCTTCAGGGTCTTGCAGCAATACAGAAGAGTAGAACAGGGGTAAAACATTAACACTCACATTGTTGCAGCAATATTAAAGTGAGGTCACACCTAAAGATCCTCCCTCGACTCCCTGCGAGGAAGCAATCCCGAGGCAAACTAATTCCAGTTAGGTAACCATTGTAGTTGTATAAGATCAGGGCACAACTCCAAGTCGTCCTGTAACTGTGGACACGGCTATTCGAATAGTTAATTTTCATCCCTGCAGGGGTGCACCACATGTCCCGTCACGCTTGATAACACTCTGGCCGGACATACTTTTCTGGGTCCTACCCGGCCTCGGAATATCGACATGTCGCAGCCTCATCTAAGACAAATCAGAGAGGCTAGCCCACCGTTCTAACTCCTAAGCACAAAGGGTTCGTGGGCCCAGTTCCCCTTCGCGCTCCTGCACGTGGCGTGGGCGGCCGACGTCAGTTCTAGCATGCCTTAATCACAAGAGCGATGCATCTCGGGACCACTCGGGCGTGCGCCGCTACATTGCTGACATCTGAGAAGCTTCGGCTGATACCGCGACGCCGAGTACCCATAATTCTTCCCGCGTAACCAGTTAGTGCGAAAAGGTCTCCGACCAACCCAGATCAAATACCCAAATCCATTAATATTTTAATTAGGCCATCAACACAGTCTCACGGGAATCCACCCGTCTTACAACTAATCACCAATGATCCCAGTAATATGGTCGAGTAACTGTGTGGTTGTAACATCGGGGGGGGGGAATCCGAGGTATCACCCTCATTGGATTCCGAACGATGTATCCATCAAGGTGGGCTTAGAGGAATCACCCTCGGGGATCCCACACTTGAGGGGTTGTATGACAGAGGCATCGTCGGGAATGGTGAAAGAGGAATCACCCTCGATAACCATGACCGACTAGCTATACTATAGAGATATCATCTGGAGTACTTAGCAAGGTGTCACCCTCGGTACCCGATAGTATCTATGTAGCGTCGTACAACTAAGGGGGGTGTATGTGCTGTGTCGGGTGTGGCTCATCGATCAGGGATCGAGATTTGAAAACAAGCGGGGCAACTAAACTACGGGGTCAGAGGGGATGACTGCTCCACCTATAATAAGCATATTAAAGGTACATGACTGAAAGTAGCAGTTAATCAAAAATAGGCTATGCATCAGATATAGGAGCTAACTACAACAGTAGCAAAATATTAATGCAAGTAGTAGGAAGAAAGACATATGCGATATAGGAATGTTGAAGGGGGTTTTGCTTGCCTTGCTGCTCTGAGGCAAAGGACTGATCGGCAGGGTCGTCGATGTACCCGGCAGCAACGTCAGTCTCGGGGTCTACCGGTAAGAAGAGGGGGAAGAAACAATAAATAATAGCAACGGTGCAACACAAAGCATGACATGGCAAGATGGAGGCCAGACATGAGCTAACGCAACAACATCCGTCATAGACAGGTCGAAAGAATATGTGACGATATTTTCCGGGTCTCGGGCTACTACCGGTCATAATGGAAATGATGGAAAAGTTCCATGGTTGCTATGTTAGGGACGCGTGACAGACGAATGGACCGTGTATCCGGGTTCGTCTCGTTTTGCTGATCAACTTTCATGTTGAAAATATTTTTATGTGACTTTCGGTTTATTTAATATTAATTTTTAAGGTTTTATTCCATAATTAGGAATTAAAAAACAGATTTAAATAATTTAATAAAATGCTATTACGACATCAGCATGATGTCATGCTGACATCAACAGTTGACTGGTCAACTGACGAGCGGGTCCCGAACGTCATAGGCACAAGTTTTAATTTAGTTTAAATATTAATTAAATAGATTAATTTAATGGGGGACCCACGTGTCTTACTATAATTATTCTAATTATCCAATTAATTAATTAACTGATATATCTATTTATTTATTTAATAAAAACATTATTTTTATATTTTTATATTTTAATTTTCACTTTTCTTTAAAAAGGGGTGTGGGGCCTCCCTGTCATAGACAGCGGGGTGCGTTGGCCCCACCGGTAAGTGGCTTTAGGCCAAATACGCATTTTTACTCACAAATACATAACCAAACATTTAACGTATACCGCCATATATCGAAATACATACATACATACATACATACGTGCATCTCATACATACAAGATACATACGCAATACATAGTTTTATTTCTAATTCTCTCAAAAACTCTCATCTCCCTCTCTGGGTTAACAGAGAGTCTTCTTCTCTGCTTCTTCTCTTCTCAACAGAGAAGAAAACACTAACTTCAACCTCTCCTACGCGAACATCACGTCGTCGGAACGGAACCGCGATGGCGAGGGGAACGAGATGGTGGGAGGAGACCGAGGAGGGGCTCACCGACATTGATGAGATGGCCCGGTGAAGCCGGAGTTCGCGGGAAGGGGCGGAGGAGACGGCGTGGAGGCGTTCCCGGAGGCGGTGATGACGGATCCGGCGAGGTGGGTCGCCGGAGAAAGCCTCCCGGAGGTCGGGGCCGGCCGGATGACCGGCGTGGTGAGGAGAAGGGGTTCTCCCTGCCTAGTCCCTCCTGGACCGAGCGGGAGGAAGGGCCGACATGGGGGGAGGACGAAGCAGGGGCTCCTGCCGGCGGGGCTCCTCGAGGCTTGGAGGCGAGGTGGGATACGAGGTGGGGCTCGGTCCCTCCGGTGGGAGGAGGAGCTGAGGGAGAGGAGGGGGAGGCTGTAAGGGGGGCCGCCGGCGGGAGGTAGAGGGGCTGACGGGGGGCTGGTGCCTCGGTGGGGAGGGACTGGGAGGCTCGTGAGGGAGAGGTGGATCAGGGGCCGTGAGGGAGTGGATCGGGTAGGGGATGCCGATCTGGGGAGGGAACGAGAGGTGGGGGGCTTCTGTCGGTGGGGGTGTGTGTACCGAGAGAGAGAGGAGATCGGTGGGTGGCCTCGGTCGTGGGTGACCGAGAGGAGCGGGGGGGGGGGGGGGGTTGTGCGCGAGGGAGGGGGCCCCCCTCGAGGTGGCTGGTGGTGGGATGCGCCCTGGCGGCGGCGGTCAAGGGGAGGGAGCGAGGGGAGTCAGTCTCGCTCGCTAGGGTTTGTTCGGCGGCGGTTGGAGGCCTGGCCGACTGGGCCACTAGGCCAAGTTGGGCCAGGGGTGGGGGTTTGGCCTTCTTTGTTTTCTCTGTTGTTTCTTTTTTATTTATTTGTATTTCATTTTCAGTTTTATTTTACCCTTATGCTTATTTCTTTATATACATATTTTTCTGCACGCTAGTTTAGAAAATATATTAACCATTATTATCTGCTACAACTCAAACATTTTTGTTTCTTTACATTTGAAAATTTAATTCTTTTGTCTTTAAACTAAATATGATAACTGCTTTGATTCCTATTAGGTGACAACCTAGCTCAGTTAAACATGATGACCTAGCATCATTATAGTGTGGTTACTGTAGCTTAACTACCGGGGTGTCACAACTCTCCCCGACTAACAAGAATTCTCGTCCCGAGAATTTAGAGGTAGAAGGGAAGAGCTCGAGGTATTCATCACGAAGATGATCCTCGCGTTCCCAAGTGGTTTCATCTCCAGAATGATTTGACCACGACACCTTGAGGAACTTGCTGACTTTGCGACGAGTTTTACGTACAGCTTGGTCGAGAATGCGGACCGGATGCTCTTTATAAGAGAGGTCTTGTTGCAGCTCAAGCATAACATGATCCACTGCTCAAATAGGATCCTTGAAGGAGCGACGAAGCTGAGAAACATGGAAGACATCGTGAACCTGAGAAAGGTTCGCCGACAGTTCCAATTGATAAGCCACTCTTCCACGCTTTTCGAGAACAGTGAAAGGACCAATATAGCAAGGAGCCAACTTGCCCTTGATTCCAAAACGATGTACACCTCTCATTGGTGTGACACAAAGATAAGCCTTTTCGCCAGGTTGATAGACCATATCTTGATGATGACGGTCATACTGACTTTTCTGACGAGACTAAGCAGCCTTCAGATTCGCATGAATAATGTGGACTTGATCTTTAGTATGTTGGATAATATCCGGATCGAAGAGCGATTGGTCCATTGAATGGTGGCTCTGGAATTCCATACGAAGCCAAGTGTAAAGGATACTCTGGAGTCAAAGATGTACAGGAGAGTCAGGTTTCAATCCTGTGGAACTTTGGGTTATGGGTCCACCATGTGGGCCGAGAGTAGGTAGAGGGGTGACATATTATACGGTCTTGGTAGCAAGACATGCCAGATGATAACCTTCTAGTTATGTCGGCAACCACATAGGTACCAAGGGCGGGGGACGAATAGAACAATTTTCCTGCTCGTTGAAACGAGGCGGACCAATAGGCAAGGTTCTCGTCCACCGACGGCTACCGGGATGTTATCCATAATAGTAACAGGGTCTTACTAACAGAGTTGTATACCGAGAATTTTACCTAAGCAGGGAATTAACACTGCTTAGATAAGTTATGCCACAAGAAATGTCAAAGAGACCAATGGGAAGGAAAATTTGTTCACACACACAAGTATTAAAGTATGCCATTCCCGAGGAAAACATAGAGTATGGTACAGATGATAGGTCATCAAGTACATAACCATCTTGATAAAGAGGCAAGAAGAATCAATATGTTTACCCATACCACGTGGTCTGGACAATTGATCAGGAACAATTTAGCATTGCGCTTCCAATGTTCCAGTTGAAATTTGAAGTACCACATCCGTGCTTCGGGGTAGCATCGACCTGGTCATCAGATAAAAGTTGTACTTATGGGCAAAAGAGGAACCATGAGGAACAACTTACGAAGCTAAGTCATGCAAGTTCCTCATGGTAGAATGGCGAACCTTACATAAGGAAGGATTTATATCAATAGGTCCTTCGACCCGGTGTGCGAGACAAGACATCACCATACTGGGTTACATAAGACCAAAGTTATAATTATTGGGGAAATATTCCACCCATCATATCTGACCGAGATTCGCATCTGATTGGTTTCAGGATACCTCAGACTCAGGATACCTGAGAAGAAAAGATGAAGATGCAAGATTCTCATGATATGAGCTACGGAAGCAAGTATTCGATCATGAGTTGGATTGTAACACACATCAACACAATATCAAAATAGTTGTGCCCACATGGAATTCTTATAACTCAATGCAACCGAGTTCCGTTTTGAGAACTACCACCAAGGATACCAACGACCATGGTTAAGTCTGAATTAGCTCTTATGAAGGAACTTCTTTTCCTTGATCAAATCAGTGAGTGGTTTCACGTGCTAGGAGAAATTATATGAAGTGCAGATAACAAATCTTCAAAACATATAACACTTCGCGCATGCGTGAATGATTTGGTATTTCACGAGAGGAAGCGAAACAAAACTTTCACATATTCACGGCGGAAAGAGTGCACGTGAACTTTGGGAAATACACTTCTACTATCCACATATTCTTTATGAGCTAGGCACAAGGATAATGATTTCAAGAGCTTGATCGTGGAACATAGAGAAGTTGAGGGTGTGGCCGATGGGCGCAACATAAATCCCTCAAGATTTTGAGAGGGATGAGTTTCCAAAATTATAATATCAAGGAGATAGCATTTGTCAAATCAAATGGTATAATGTTGTATGCTCGAGGGAACAACAACAACTTAAACATTGGTCGAAGGGTGCACTCGGAAATACGGATGGAGTAGCACAACCAATGTAAAAAATGATGAGTCAAAACCCCACTTACTAAGAATGAAACAATCAATTGCCAACCTCAAGGCAACAGGGTTGCCAGAAGTATTGGAATCACACATCAGAGTTCACTTGTTGGTATTCCGGTTTAAAACAACACGGGACCAAGAAATGAATGGTGATGTCGAGAAGTATCACTATATCAAGAATTCTTAAGAGGTGCAATGATGCTCACAACATTCTTGACAGAAAAGATAGTGATACTCCAAGGCAGAGGATAACATAAGCTGAAAAGCAAGGAACTTAAGGGACAACACTAAACACGAACATGTTTGTCTTGGCGGGGAGGCAAAAAGGTTGTTGATGAAAACACAAATCATCAAGGGGCAAGGATGGCATTTCTCATCATGCATTCGATCGATACCCTGCAAGAGCCTGAAATGCTGACGATGACCACGACACAATTGTCGAGAACTTCACGAAGATGTAATCGATCAGCGACGACATCAAGCAAGGGAATGGTGAAGCTACAGGTTGCCGGAAGCACAGTTAAGACTGCTAGCCTAGAATTGAGATTGCCTTTCAGGACCACTAACATGATGCGGAAAGCTTGATGCAAGCTTAACACACAGTTGGAATTGTGTTCCAGGGATGAAGGGTATAGATAGCATGGTCGAGCTCCAACATGATGATGATGATGTAGCGTGACAGCTTAGAACGACATGATCGAGTACAACCTCGTTAACAAGGAAGATTGCTAAAAGTTGTTGAATTGCAATGCATACTCGATTCGGTTCTCGATGTACTCGCGTGTCCAACAACTCAAACACGAGGGAGCTGGAATTAATGAAAATATCACAGTTGATGAGGAGCTCACAAGAAGTTATATAGCTCCGTGATATCCTCGAGCTACAAGGAATAATATTCGGAGGTAGATCAACATTAAGGCTTGGACCGATGTATTGATCTGAAGAAGACAAGTACTTTAACTCGTCTAAGAATGAAATAAAGGTAGGACAACATGGTCGGAACCACGATTGTAAGGTACCAAACGATAGATACCAAATCAAATCATAGAATTATTGATTATTGTTATGAGGAGTTTGTATGATAGGATCAACGTCGTTTCCATGGGCATGAACACAGAGTTCAAGGTCGACTCCCACTTCATCAATGCATCACCTGCCATTTATTCCTCGTCTTTGATCAGGTTGTAGCTTTGAAGGAATATCTGGCATAACACCAGAAGAGTAAGACTCGTGAAAACTCTTCAGGTCATATTGATTTTAGGAAGGCATAGGTTCAACCCATTGGGGCATCATAGGAACATATACCACAAACTTCAAGAGTAATTAACACATGCTTAAAGGGCATGGCTGACAAATCGTATGGTACAACTTATCAAAGGGAGAAGACACAATTTACCAATGGCATCATGTGTCAGGGGAAGCAATCACAAGAATTTTCTAAAGCAAAGGATGCTGTCGGATAATAACTCGGAATGAGTCTGACAATCCAAAAATGATCTGATGTGAGTATCGGTACTCAATCAGAGGGAGATAAGATGCAATGCATCGGGTTATAGAACATCTGAAAAATATCGATACTTAATTACCAAAGGAATTATGATTTCCAGGTTGGTGTATCATAATCAGATGCTCCGATCAAAAACAAGTAGGTTGAATGGACTTAGATGGACAACCAACCAAAAATTGATTTGTCGAGAACCATCTCGGTCTGGAAGGACGTCTGAGCCGGTAGATAATTTATGAGTCACAACAAATGATCGTGTGCATTCACGGAAAGGTAGAATCAATAAGATCACAGGAAATCACAAAGGATTTTAATGAATGCTGCTAGACATATGGATTTAACCATAATGCAAGCAGGTGAGAAAGGTCATGAACATTTGGCTACGGAGGATTTCTGAAGACCGAATAGTAATTCAGAGAGCTATCGAAACCCATGACAACTGATGACGGACGAATCCCCGATAAGGTAATTCGTTGCATCTCGTAAAACAAGAACAATTGGAGAAGAAAGTATGAATGACATTTATACGTAGTCATCCGTAGTGGTTGACGAAGGAAGGCAAAATTGCAGAAGCAATGAGCACAACAACTCAAGAGAACATCGAAGAGTAACTGCAGTTCTTCTGAGGGATAAAGCCATCGTCTGGAATACGGGGCTCTCCGGGAGGAAATATTTACGAGAACCTAATGTTAGAGTTAGCAAAATATTTATCCCGAAAGAGAAGAGAGAATAGAACCCAGAGTATAGGAAAGGAGTAAAAGATGCTAATACCACCCAATTGAGATGTGGGCCCGTAAGCCACAACATCAGTGTTAGGAAAGTTTTTCAAACACTAGACTCAACTTCGGCCAAGGAGTTGGAAAGAGGGCTACCTACAGGCAGTCGGCTCTGATACCACCTTGTGACGCCCTCGGTTTAATCGTACGCTAATCATACACGCAAATGTGTACGATCAGACCCAAGGACTCACGGGAAGATATCACAACACAACTCAGGACACAAATAAAATAACATCAGCTTCATATTACAAGCCAGGGGCCTGGAGGGCTAGAATACGGAAGCTTGATAACCACACGAGTCAGTGGAAGCAACAAATATCTGAGTACAGATATAAAACATGGGGTGCTTTAGAGAAGGCTAGCACAAAAGGAACACGATCGAACGAGGCGAGGCCTCCTGCCTGGGAACCTCCTAAACTACCCCTGGGCTTCAGCGGCCTCCGCGAAGATGACACCATCGGGATGACAGACATCGGCAGGAAACTCCACCCCTGGGCTCCATCATCTGGTCGCAGCAAACAGATCAAGGGGACAAGGGGGGAGCAAAGCAGCGGTGAGTACTCATCGAAAGTACTCGCAAGACTTACATCAGAACTATGCTAATATGCACCAGTATCAAATAAGGGGTTTTATATGTGGACTGACTGCAGCAATGCGAGAACAGAGAGAGAAGGCCTAGTCCTATTGAAGACTAGCATCTTCAGGGTCTTGCAGCAATAGACGAGAGTAGAACAGGGGTAAAACATTAATAGTCATATTGTTGCAGCAATATTAAAGTGAGGTCACACCTAAAGATCCTCCCTTGACTCCCTGCGAGGAA
Organism: Hordeum vulgare subsp. vulgare; assembly: GCF_904849725.1. Classification (NCBI taxonomy): domain Eukaryota; kingdom Viridiplantae; phylum Streptophyta; class Magnoliopsida; order Poales; family Poaceae; genus Hordeum; species Hordeum vulgare. Next base: position 273,786,728 of record NC_058519.1, on the reverse strand, counting down.
GCAATCCCGAGGCAAACTAATTCCAGTTAAGTAACCATTGTAGTTGTATAAGATCAGGGCACAACTCCAAGTCGTCCTCTAACCGTGGACACGGCTATTCGAATAGTTAATTTTCATCCCTGCAGGGGTGCACCACATGTCCCGTCATGCTCGATAACACTCTGGCCGAACATACTTTTCTGGGTCCTGCACGGCCTCGAAATATCGACACGTCGTAGCCCCACCTAAGACAAATCAGAGAGGCCAACCCGTCGGTCTAACTCCTAAGCACAAAGGGTTCGTGGGCCCAGTTCCCCTTCGTGCTCCTGCACGTGGCGTGGGCGGCCGACGTCAGTCCTAGCATCCCTTAATCACAAGAGCAATGCATCTCGGGACCACTAGGGCGCACGCCGCTACGTTGCTGACATCTGAGAAGCTTCGACTTATACCGCGACGCCGAGTACCCATAATTCTTCCCGCGGAGCCGGTTAGTGCGAAACGGTCTCCGACCAACCCAGTTCAAAAACCCAAATCCATTAACATTTTAATTAGGCCATCAACACAGTCTCACGGGAATCCACCCGTGTTACAACTAATCACCAATGATCCTAGTAAATGGTCGAGTAACTGTGTGGTTGTAACATCGGGGGGGAATCCGAGGTATCACCCTCGTTGGATTCCAAACGATGTATCCATCAAGGTGGGCTTAGAGGAATCACCCTCGGGGGTCCCACACTTGAGGGGTTGTACGACAGAGGCATCGTCGGGAATGGTGAAAGAGGAATCACCCTCGATAACCACGACCGACTAGCTATACTATAGAGATATCATCTGGATTACTTAGCGAGGTGTCACCCTCGGTACCCGATAGTATCTCTGTAGCGTCGTACAACTAAGGGGGGTGTATGTGCTGTGTCGGGTTTGGCTCGTCGATCAGGGATCGAGATTTGGAAACAAGCGGGGCAACTGAACTACGGGGTCAGAGGGGATGACTGCTCCACCTATACTAAGCATATTAAAGGTACATGACTGAAAGTAGAAGTTCATCAAAAATAGGCTATGCATGAGATATAGGAGCTAACTACAACAGTAGCAAAATACTAATGCAAGCAGTAGGAAGAAAGACATAGGCGATATAGGAATGATCAAGGGGGGTTTGCTTGCCTTGCTGCTCTGAGGCAAAGGATTGATCGGCAGGGTCGTAGATATAGCCGGCAGCAACGTGAGTCTCGGGGTCTACCGGTAAGAAGAGGGGGAAGAAACAATAAATAATAGCAACGGTGCAACACAAAGCATGACATGGCAAGATGCATGCTAGACATGAGCTAACGCAGCAACATCCGTCATAGACGGGTCGAAAGAATATCTGAAGATATTTTCCGGGTCTGGGGCTACTACCGGTCATACTGGAAACGATGGAAAAGTTCCATGTTTGATATGTTAGGGACGCGTGACAAACGAATGGACCGTGTATCCGGGTTCGTCTCCTTTTGCTGATCAACTTTCATGTTGAAAATACTTTGATCTCACTTACGGTTTATTTAATATTAATTTTTAAAGTTTTATTCAATAATTGGGAATTAAAAACAGAATTAAATAATTTAATAAAATGCTATTATGACATCAGCATGATGTCATGCTGACATCAACAGTTGACTGGTCAACTGACGAGCGGGTCCTGAACGTCATAGGCACAAGGTTTAATTTAGATTAAATATTAATTAATCAGATTAATTTAATGGGGGACCCACGTGTCATACTCTAATTATTCTAATTATCCAATTAATTAATTAACTGATATATCTATTTATTTAATTAATAAAAACATTGTTTTTATTTTCATATTTTAATTTTCACTTTTCTTTAAAAAGGGGTGTGGGGCCTCCCTGTCATAGACAGCGGGGTGCGTTGGCCCCACCGGTAAGTGGCTTTAGGCCAAATACCCATTACTCACAGATACATAACCAAACAATTAACGTATACCGCCATATACTGAAATACATACATACATACATACGTGCATCTCATACATACAAGATACATACGCAATACATAGTATTATTTTTATTTCTCTCAAAAACTCTCATCTCCCTCTTTGTGTTAACAGAGAGTCTTCTTCTCTGCTTCTTCTCTTCTACGCGAACATCACTAACTTCAACCTCTCCTACGCGAACATCACGTCGTCGGAATGGAGCGCCGTTCGTCGGAACGGAACCGAGACGGCGAGGGGAACGATATGGTGGGAGGAGCCCGAGGAGGGGCTCACCGACGTTGATGAGACGGCCCGATGAAGCCGGAGTTCGCGAGAAGGGGCGGAGGAGACGGCATGGAGGCGTTCCAGAGGCGGTGATGACGGATCCGGCGTGGTGGGTCGCCGGAGAAAGCCACCCGGAAATCGGGGCGGAGGAGACGGCATGGAGGCGTTCCCAGAGGCGGAGATGACGGATCCGGCGAGGTGGGTCGCCGGAGAAAGCCTCCCGGAAATCGGGGCCGGTCGGATGACCGGCGTGGTGAGGAGAAGGGGGTCTCCCTGCTTGGTCCCTCCTGGACCAAGCGGGAGGAAGGGCCGACGTGGGGGGGGGGACGATGCAGGGGCTCCTCGAGCCTTGGAGGCGAGGTGGGAGACGAGGTGGGGCTCGGTCCCTCCGGTGGGAGGAGGAGCCGAGGGAGAGGAGGGGGAGGTCGTAAGGGGGGGACGCCAGCGGGAGGTAGAAGGGCCGACGGGGGCTGGTGCCTCGGTGGGGAGGGACTGGGAGGCTCGGGAGGGGAGAGGTGGATCTGGGGCCGCGAGGGAGTGGATCGGGCAGGGGCTGCCGATCTGGGAGGGAATGAGAGGTGGGGGGGTGTGTACCAAGAGAGAGAGAGGAGATTGGTGGGTGGCCTCGGTCGTGGGTGACCAAGAGGAGCAGGGGGGGTGGTGCCCTAGGGAGAGGGGCCCCCCTCGAGGGGGCTGGTGGCGGGATGCGCCCTGGCGACGGTGGTCAGGGGGGGTAGCGAGGGGAGTCAGTCTCGCTCGCTAGGGTTTGTTCGGCGGCGGTCTTGAGGCCTGGCCGGCTGGCCACTAGGCCCAGTTGGGCCAGGTGTGGGGGTTTGGCCTTTTTTTTCTCTCTTGTTTCTTTTTTCTTTATTTGTATTTCATTTTCAGTTTTATTTTACCCTTATGCTTATTTCTTTATATACATATTTTTCTGCACGCTAGTTTAGAAAACATATTAACCATTATTATGTGCTACAACTCAAACTTTTTTATTTCTTTACATTTGAAAATTTAATTCTTTTGTCTTTAAACTGAATATGATAACTGCTTTGATTCCTATTAGGTGACAACCTAGCTCAGTTAAACATGATGACCTAGCATCATTATAGTGTGGTTACTATAGCTTAACTACCGCGGTGTCACAATCTTCACCTTAACCGGAATCACCAAGAGTTGTCCCTTAACCTGCGGAACCTACTGAAAATGTTTATTAAGAAATTCCTTCGGGTATGATATAGAAACCGCTAGGTAATCCTTATGTAGGAGATGGAATAAAACATCCGGACATGCACCTAATCTATTTAGATGAAGTTTGTGGATTATTTAAGCTTGCAGGTTTATTTGGAGATGATGTCAAGAAGAAGGTTTTCCCTTTATCTCTAGGGGGAAAACATTGACATGGTATAGGCTATGTGAGATACATGATCTTGGAACTGAAATCGATTGCAATTGGAGTTTCACCAAAAAAATTATCCTATGCATCTTGTTCATTGTGATTGGAATTTTATCTATAATTTTTGGCCTCGTGAAGGAGAAAGTATCGCTCTAGCTTCGGGTAGGATGAAGTCAATGATATATTCATGTCCCAATCATGATCTCCCGAGGGAAATTATTATTCATAATTTTTATGCTCTGCTCTCTCATAATGATCAAACCATGCTCGATACTTCTTGTTCTTGTTCTTTTATGAAGAAAACAATTGAATTCAGGTTAATTATTTTGGAAATAACTAAATGCAACTCTGAAGATTGGGAACTCGAGAAGGTAAAGAGTCAGGTATAAAACTTAAGTTTGATTGTGTTAATTCTTTTATGAATACCGATGCTTTCAATGATTTTAGCGCTAAATATGGACTTGACTCTGAGATAGTAGACTCATTCTATGAAACCTTTGCTGCTCATGTTGATCTCCCTAAAGAGAAATGGTTTAAATATCATCCACCTATTAAAGAAAAAGTTGAAGAACCAATTAAACTTGAGGATGAAACTATCATTTACAATGTTGACCAAGTTGTGCCTACTACTTACATTGAGAAACCACCTTTCCCTGTTAGGATAAAGGAACATGCTAAAGCTTCAACGTTGGTTAAAAAAACCTCTGACCAAATCAAGATAGAACATAGTATTCTATGGTTAAGTATCTCTTGGTCAATAATATTGATGGGAATGTTAGTTATTTCTGTGATAAACATGCTAGAATTTCCAAACCTGATACTAAAGATAAGAATAGAAGTGTTGTTGGCATGCCTGCCGTCTTAGTCAAAATAGGAGATCATTTCTATCATGGTTTATATGATATATGGGTGCTCGTGTTAATGCTATTCCTTTTACCTTATATCAAGAAATTATGCTTGAGATAGCACCCGCTGAAATAGAAGTCAGAGATGTTACTATGAAACTTGCTAATAGAGACACCATCACACCACTTGGGATTGTTAGAGTTGTTGAAGTCTTGTGTGGAAAAGTAAAATACCCTGCTGATTTTCTAGTACTTGGATCACCACAAGATGATTTTATCCATAATATTTGGTAGACCCTTCTTGAACACTGTCAATGCTCAAATACATTACAAAAAGTAAACTGCCAATGTTAACGTTGGTGGTATGTCTCATGAGTTTCATTTCTCCAAGTTCAGTAATCATCCCCACGATAAAGAATTGCCCAGTAAAGATGAAGTAATTGGTCTTGCTTCTATTTCCATTACTCCTATTGATCCATTAGAACAATATTTGCTAGACCATGAAAATGATATGCATATGGACGAAAGAAATGAACTAGATAATATATTATTTGATAAAAAGCCTATCCTTAAACACAGCTTGCTTGTTGAAACTCTAGGAGGTCTTCTTCCACCCAAGGGTGATCCCGAGTTTAAATTAAAGCAATTACCTGACACTTTGAAATATGCTTATCTTGATGAAAACAATATATATCCTGTTATTATTAGCCTAACCTTAAAGAGCATGAAGAGGAAAGGTTGTTAAAAACTATAAAGAAGCACCGAGTTGCTATTGGTACACTCTTGATGATCTTAAGGGCATTAGTCCCACTCTCTATTAGCACAAGATTAATATGGAACCAGATGTTAAACCCGTTGTTGATCACCAACGAAGAATGGATCCCAAAATAAAAGAAGTGGGAAGAAATGAAATACTAAAGCTTCTCGAAGCAGGTATAATTTATCCCAAAGTTGATAGTAGATGGGTAAGTCCCGGTCATTGTGTTCCTAAGAAAGGAGGTATTCCTGTTGTTCCTAATCATAAAAATGGACTCATTCCACAAAGAATTGTGACTGGCTATAGAAGGGTAATTGATTTTAGAAATTTAAACAAAGCTATTGGAAAAGATCATTATCCTTTACCTTTCATAGACCAAATGCTAGAAAGATTATCCAAGCACACACATTTGTTGCTTTCTAGATGGTTATTCTAGTTTCTCTCAAATACGCGTGTCACAATCTGGTCAAGAGAAAACCACATTTACTTGTCCTTTTGGAACATATGCTTATAGACATATGCCTTTTGGATTATGCAATGCACCTCCTACCTTTCAAAGATGTATGACTGCTATATTGTCTAATTTTTCTCAAAATATTGTTGAGGTCTTCATGGATGATTTTTCCATCTATGGAACTTCTTGTGATGATTGCTTAAGCAACCTGGATTGTGTTTTGCAGAGATGCGACCAGACTAACCTTGTCTTGAATGGGAAGAAATGCCACTTTATGGTAAATGAATGTATTGTCTTGGTTCGTAATATTTCTGAACGAGGTATTGAGGTGGATAAGGCTAAAGTTGATGCAACTAAGAAGATGCCATGTCCTAAAGATATTAAAGGTATCCATAGTTTCCTTGGTCATGCTGGTTTCTATAGGAGGTTTATTAAAGACTTCTTTAAAATTTCTAGGCCTCTTACTAATTTATTACAAAAGGATGTTCCTTTCGTTTTTATGATGATTGTGTAGAAGCCTTTGAAACACTTAAGAAAGCCTTAACTTATAAACCTATTGTTCAACCACCTGAGTGGAACTTGCCTTTTGAATTTATGTGTGATGCTAGTGATTATGTTGTTGGTATCCTTCTAGGAAAAAGAGTTAATAAGAAATTAAATGTTATCCATTATTCTAGTAAAACTCTAGATAATGCCCAAAGGAATTATGCTACCACTAAAAAGAATTCTGAGCAGTTGTATTTGCTTGTGATAAATTCAGATTTTACATAGTTGATTCTAAAGTAATTATTCACACTAATCATGTTGCTATGAAATATCTTATCAAAAATAAAGATGCTAAACCTAGACTTATTAGGTGGGTTCTTTAGCTACAAGAATTTGACTTTGCATATCATTGATAGGAAACGAGCTGAGAACCCCATAGCTAATAACTTGTCTAGGTTAGAGAATTTTCTTGATGACCCACTACCTATTGATGATAGTTTCCCTGACGAACAACTAGTTTTTTTCCAAGTTTCTCATAACACATCATGGTTTGCTGGTTATGCTAATTACATTGTTGCTAAATGCATACCACCTAGTCTCACCTATGAGAAAAAGAAAAAAATCTTCTTTGATTTGAGACATTACTTTTGGGATGACTCGCATCTTTATAAATAGAGAGTAGATGGTATTATTAGATGTTGTATGCTTGATCATGAACAAGGACTAATCCTTCGGAAGTGTCACTCTGAGGCGTATGAAGGACACCATGCGAGAGATATAACTACACACAAGGTATTACAGTCTGGATTTTATTGGCCTACTCTTTTCAAAGATGCTCGTAAGTTTGTCCTCTCCTGTGATGAATGTCTGAAAGTGCGTTATATCGACTAGAGGGGGGTGAATAGGAGATTTTTAGAATTTCATCACTGAGGAAATTCCTTTTGAGGAAATTCCTCACTGATGACTAACTTACAGCGGAAACAGTTAAGGATCAGTCGTGCAAACGTTCACTACAGCAGTATTACAGAGTGAAGATTATGAAAACAGATTGCACAGTAAGAAGGCACGCAGAATACAGATGATGATTAACTCAAGTGAAGAATTTGGGGTTGAGGAAATTCAGAGAAAGTCATCAGCAAATTCTTCAAACAGTCATAGTGAATGTCATCAACACATAATACAGAGAATGTAAAGAGTTGAAGAATTAGAACCCGATTCTTGGTGAAGACTGTTGTGGATGACCCAGTTCCAACTGCTCAGACAGTTGTACATCTGGTTTGGAGCGGCTTGGTATTGAAACCAAAGGACACCCAGTCCCGGGACACACAGTCCCTACCGTATTCTCCTTGAGCTAAGGACACACAGTCCTCGCCCAACACTCGTGGTAAGTCTTCAGGGCAGACTTCCAAACCCTCACAAACTTGGTCACCCGGCGATCCACAATTGACTGCTGGATTGCTCTAGACCATGACGCCTAACCGTCTGGAGGATGCACAGTCCTCAAAGGTAAAAGGCTTCAGTCCCACACAGGAACAACTTCTTCAGTGATGCTCAATCACTAGGTTTGGTTTGTGGTTTCGGTGGGTGTATTTCCTCACTGATGATTTACTCTTGAAGGCTCTGAGGAATTGGGTTGCTCTTATGACAAGTGTCAGTTTCTAACGAAGCAGCCAACCAGCTAGTGGTTGTGGGGGGCGGCTATTTATAGCCTGGGAGCATCCCGACATGATTTGACACTAATGCCCTTAAATAATATGACCGTTGGAGTGGATAAGACCAGTGACTTGGCGTGGTTATCAAAACGGTCAGGACCCTCAACTGTGAGAGGCCTCATGTCACTCATATTCCTCACTTGAGGCTTTTGGTAGGATTTGGCTTGGGTTGAGCATCATGAGGAAATCCATTCCATAGTGTTACTTTGACCCCCTTTAACAGTACGGTGTTCCTATTCATCAATTGCAAAGAAAGTAAAACAGAAAACATAAATCTTCACGCTTCAATTTCTTCAGAAAGATTTTCTTCAGGAACCACCGATCTTCTCAATATCAATATCTTCATGAGGAATATCAATTTCATCGCAGATTCCTCGCGATTCATTTCTTCAGCTTCAGACCAATTTCTTCAACTGAAGATATACATTTTTAGGGGTCGATATTCTTCAAATATCTTAAACTCCTCAATGACTTATAGATCCTGTGTACACTTATAAACACATTAGATACTTAACCTATAAGTCTTCAAACCACCAAAATCACTAAGGGGCACTAGATGCACTTACAATCTTCCCCTTTTTGGTGGTTGATGACAATTAGGTTAAGTCTTTAGCAGGGATCAAAAATATGAGGTGTAAATACTCAATTGAGGAATTTTAAAACAAGATTCAAAGAGACTCCCCCTGAAGATGTGCATACCTTGAGGATTTTGCTTTTATAGCAGATGCACATTGATGATTTATCTCATGGAGATCTCCCCCTGAATCTTGTAAATCATGCATACATATAACATATCATATGAAGAAAATGAAGATGCATGATGGCAAATGGTATCTGATGAATTCCAGCATGCGTGCATTAAAAACTTGAGGAATAAGCATGCGAAGAAAAACGTTCAAAAAGTGTCAGAGTACCATCGGGCTTAAGTTAAAACTCATTACATAAAAACTTCAGAAGAGCCAAGAGTTTGTAACTTAAATATAGTTCATAAGCCCCAAAAATAAATCCCGTTTGAAGACTAACTCTCAAGTTTCTCCCCCTTTGTCATCAAGTGACAAAAAGGGACAAATTGAGGACTAACGCCCGTGAAGATTTCATTTCTTGGCGGTTGATGAAGATCCTTGACGCTTCTTGGGTGTAGTCTTCTTCCTTGGGCCTGTTGCGGTGTCGAGTTGTTCCTCATCAGATTCGGCGGTGCGGAATGACGAGAAGGAGCTGTCTTCAAGATCTGGCACGGGAACGGGCCTGAACTTCTTCTTGGGAGGCCACGACCACTCAAAGTCTTGCTCAAAGTTCATTTCTTCAAGCTCAGTCTGGGTCTTCAGATGTGCAAGAGTAGCCCAGGTGCGATCGAAAACCTCATGCAGATAGTGATGATTAAGTTTCACAGAGTTCTGTGTCTCAGTGAGGGTTTTCACAATGGCACCAAACTGGCGTTTGACCCATTTGTGGTTGTGATCTACCTTCTGATAAAGACTGAGGAGAAGCCCTCTGGTGTTGAGCACGCAAGGAGGAACAGGGCTGGGTGGACGAGTCTCAGTATCGTCCCATGAAGAATAAGCGTTGGGTTCTTTAAACTGACCATCCAGCGGCCTGCTGCCTTCATCAATCACAGACTTTCCTTTTCCCTCAATGGGCTCGAAAGTCTTCTTGTTGACCCGGATAGGAGGCATATAACCAACATGGTTCTGGAAATCTGCATGGAAGTTGATGCCTGTCCTTGTCCTGAGAAATCTCATGATCCATGGGGCATAAATTTTGTGATCATAGGGGCACATTGCATTGTCAGCCAAAGTCCTCAAGAAGAAATCATGGATATTCATGAGAATACCGTGAATGATGTTGAAGAGGATATTCTTCATGAGGCCGACGACATCTTCTTCATCATCATGGCCTTTGATTGGCGCTAGCACATTGCAGAGAATGCGGTAGACAGACCGAGGTGTGTACTTGAGCTCATGGACGAGGAATGTGGTTCTTGAGGGTTTTCCTGCAGCCAAAGGCTTCACGAGGACTTCCATCATCCCATTTGGCAGCTCACGCTTGCCATAAAGCTCCACTGCCACGTCTGAAGGAATTGGTACGGGCAGTTCTCTGAGGAGTTCAGACGCTGGATCCTTGTAGTGAGTGTTTTGGGTCATCCAGTCGAACACCCAAGTGTTGATGTCATCAGCATTGCCCGAGATGTGCAGAGTTGCATAGAATTGAAGAATGAGTTCACTATTCCGGTCTGATATATCTGAGCACATAGGAAGCAAACCTGCATCATGAAGGACATTGAGGACTAGTTCCATGCAGGAAATTTTTTCAAGTTCATCATGAGGAATGTGCCTGTGCTGGAATATCTTGTTGCGTCCACAGAGCACAGAAGCATAGTAGTTCATCTGAGTCCTTGTCCAAAACTTTAGATGCCTCATTTGAGGCTTGTCATAAGGATTCTCTCCGATGAAGTACATGCGTTCCTCAAAGAAATTTTCTTTCTGAAACTTGGGACGCTTGGAGAATGGCTGGCGCTGAACTGGCTTGATATTGTGCTGAGGAATGGGAGGGGAAACAACCATGGCAGTCTCTGGGTTGAGCACAATGAAGTCATTGTCAGGGGCGGGAACATTTTCTTCAGCAGTTTCCTCAGGTTGAGGAATTTCATCAGCTGGTATTTCTTGCTCTGGCTGAGCTTCAGGCTGAGGAATTTCTTCTTCCTTCTCATCTTGAGGGGTTTGGTCAGCCTGTTCAGTGGGAGGAGCCTGCTCAGACTGGACATTTTCTTCAGCTTGGTTTTCATCAGCTGACTTTGTGGCAGAAGCAGATTCATCAGCTGCTGCAGCTGAAGCTTGAGTAATCTCTGTCTGAGGACCATGAGGTTGAGGACTTTCATCAATCTGGATTTCCTCATTAGTATGCTCCTCAGAGGCAACATCCTTCATTTCCTCATCTGCCCTTGTAGTTTGGTCACCAATGACGACCATTTCATATGAAGGTGCAACATTTAGAGGCACCAGGTCCAGAGGGGCAGATTCTTCAGTTTCCTTGAGGCGTTTTGAATCTGCTCTTGTCTTTTTCGCGTCTGATGCAGACGGGATTACATTCTTCACCTTTGAAGCTTTTGGTGAAGGTGTTTTCTCTACAGATTCTTCAGCTGGTAGTGAGGAACCAGCTGGAACAGAGTCATCAGCCTGCTTTGGTGAAGCAGCTGGATCAGGAGCAGTTGCATCAGGGGTCACAGTTTCATCAGGAGCGGTCTCGGTGATGATTTCTTCAATGGTCGGCTCATCAGCACGGCGCTCTTGGTGTTGTTCCTCACCTTGAGGAATTTCCTCCTCATCAGGAGATGCATCTTCTGGCTGCTCAACCAGGGGCTGAGGAGTTGGTGCTGGTTGTGGGTGTCTCTTGTTGTAGTCATCAACAGCACTAGTGGCTAGTTTGATGAAATTGCGCTTGATGCTTTTGCGGTCTGACAGTTTGTCACACTTGTCAGTCAAGACTTGCAGCTCTGCCTGGGTTGACACCAATGCTTCAGGCGTCAGCTTGAGGAGATTTTGCCTGAGGAATTTCTCCTTTTTGGCCTTTGCAATCTTTGCCTGCTTGGCCTTCTGTTCCTTCCACTTGGCTTCGTTTATGAAGGTGGCCACCATGTGGCTGACGCCAGGAGGTAGTTTCAAATCATCAATGGCTGTGTTTGGGTCTTCATACCATACATTGATGAAGTCGAGGAGGACCTTGGGGTCCATGGCCAGAGGAATAGCACTGCCTGATGCTTGTGCTATCCTTACTTGCTTGTTCCTGATGATGGCTTCCAGGGATTCATCATCATAATCATCACTTCCCTCTGATGCAGACGGGACTGCGATGATTTTGCTGGGGCTGGGCAGAGGTGCAGGTTCAGTAGTTGCCAAAGTCTTCACAAGGGGTGTTGAAGACTTTGTCTCCGAGCTAGTTGCAGCTGGGAGTGAGGAGCTGGAGCTGGCAGTCGTAGGCTTCACGACTTTCTTCTGTACTGGTTTTGGAGGTGGAGCTAAGGACTTTGGTGTAGATGAGATGGGTGCTGAGGGTTTTGGCGCTGATGGTTTTGGTGTTGATGGTTTTGGAACCGAGGGTTTTGGAGCTGAGGGTTTTGTGACAGAAGCCGGTGCAGACTTCTCTTGAGGCTTGGAAGCCTTTGGCTTTGTGGGCGCAGACTGCTTTTGAGGAATCTCTGAGCCTGAAGTTTCTGCTGCTGAGGAATGAGCAGCACCGGAGGCAGCAGCTGACGATTCATTAAATTTCTTCACTGCTGTTTCGGCTTGCTTCTTGAGCTTGGCGAGATGCCTTTCTTTTTCATCTGGGTAGTCATCAAGTGTCATAAGACTTGAGGGATGAGCTACTTGATGATCCTCAAGTGGAGCCCTTCTGCCAGGAGGCTTCAAAGCGAATTTCTTCGCATATTTTGGAGTCACAAACCTGTACTCCTTCCACTCCTTTGCCCATCTGCGCTCAATTTTCTGCAGCCTAATCTTTCTTTTGGCCATTGTCTCAGGTTCTTCATCAGGCGTGCAATAGTCCATGTATATGTCATCAGGAATATCAACAGCTGTGTTCTGCTCCAGTTTCTTTCCTCCCTTTTGTTTCCTTTCTTCCTCCATTTTCTTCAGACGAGGAATTTGCTGATGATTTTGAACTCTTGAAGATTCTGATGAGCCTTCAAGACTTTCTTCCAGAAACGCTGCAAATGAGTTAATGTGATGAGAACCGAGAGATTCATCAGCTGACATGTGTGTACCTGTGAACAGAGTATAGTTGCGAGGAATTTGGAGAGGTCATATGCGTTCTCAGATTTGAAGAAAATGAAAAAGTTTGACAGTTTGAGGAATATAACCAGTGGTTGAGGAATTTGCTTAAGCATACTGTTCTTGGGTTCCAGAGTTGTACAGATCCGAAAATTCGCACAATTGAGGAATCTCGTGAAAATATTAGATGCTTAGCTAGTTCATCAATGATTGTGGTGATGGATAGTGTTTGAGGAATCATGTGCGCATCGTATCTTGAGGAAAAACAGATTTCACATGGGAGAGGTAAAATTTCAGATCTGAGCTGCTGTAAAAATGGAGTATATTTACCCTAGCAGGTGCGAGCGAAGAACACAAAAGGTTCCGACTCTGGCGTGATCCTGGCGGCGAAAAGGTTGAGGCAGTGAAGCTCTTCCTTGCCGGCGACAAGACAACGAGCGGTGGCGCTAGGGTTCGATGGAGAGTGTGATGGCAGGAGAGCGATGAGGCGAAGAAGAAGATACCGAGGGGGATAAGGACCTATTTATAGCCCGAAAGTTACTGTTTGGCGCGAAAGTTTCGGACCGAATAGCCCTTGCCTCTACGTCTCCGCAGGACACGTGTAGCTCCCATACGATGCGGTGGAGATAGTGGAGATCGTGGTTATCCGATCGTGGGAAGTGGGGGTTCAGTTACTGTTCCTTTGAAGAAAATAAATTTTTGAAGATTTTAGGATTTTTGTTACAAAATCATCAGCTGACAAGGATGCAGTGAGGATTTTGAAGAAAGTTTCAAGTAGAACGCATATGAAGAATTGAATAGACTGGATAAGTATAGCATAGAGGGAAAGTAGGGTCCGATCACATTCACGTAGCAGAAACATCAACTTGAAGAAATAGCAATAAGTGAATGTTGTTGAGGACTAGAATTCACAGTCTACCTAGGCAAATGAAAGTCATCAAGTATTTTTGAAGATTTTGTAATAGATCATCACAATGAAGAACAACTGTTTTGAAGAAAAATGCATTGTGAGGAAATTGATCATTTGGAGAAAATCAACTCGAGGAATTTCACATTGGGCGGTGGCGTTACCCACCATATAAGAATGTTGATTACAGACGCCGCGTACAATTGTCGTAGGGCCCTGAGAATCAATTTCTTCGTTAATTTCTTCACATTCAGAGTGACTTTCTTCATTAGTTGAAGAAAATCGTTTCATCATGTGTTGCACATCTAAGTCATCAACTTTGCATAAGTGTTAGGATGTGTGCATGTTTTTACAAAACATTTGAAGACTCTAAGATATTTAGCTCACACCGCAACTTGCAAAACCTTTTCTCATCCAAGGGCTTAGTGAAGATATCAGCCAGTTGATCATCAGTCTTCACATGGTCGATGAGGATATTGCCCTTGAGGACATGGTCCCGAAGAAAATGATGACGAATCTGGATGTGCTTGGTCTTCGAGTGTTGTACTGGATTGTATGCAATCTTGATAGCACTCTCATTGTCACAGTAGAGAGGCACATTCTTCATGTTGATGCCGTAGTCCTTGAGGGTTTGCTTCATCCATAGTAAGTGAGCACACCAAGAACCAGCAGCAATGTACTCAGCTTCGGTAGTGGAGAGTGATACGCAGTTCTGCTTCTTTGAGGACCAGCAAACTAGTGATCTTCCGAGGAAATGGCATGTGCCAGAAGTTGACTTGCGATCCACACGGTCACTGGCATAGTCTGAATCAGAATACCCTACCAGATGAAGATTGGAGCCCTTGGGATACCATAATCCTAGTGTTGGTGTGTGAGCTAAGTATCGAAGAATATGTTTCACAGCCTTATGGTGTGATTCCTTCGGTTTTGCTTGAAAACGTGCACACATGCAAACACTAAGCATTATATCTGGCCTAGATGCACATAGATACAATAAAGAGCCAATCATAGAACGGTATACCTGCTGATCGAAATCTTTACCATTTTCATCAGTGCCGAGGTGACCGTTGGTAGGCATTGGAGTCTTGGCACCTTTGCATTCGTGCATGTCGAATTTCCTCAGAACATCCTTGAGGTATTTCTCCTGTGATATGAAGATTCCATTGCTTTGTTGACGAATTTGAAGACCTAAGAAGAATTTCAGCTCCCCCATCATGGACATCTGATATTCTTCACTCATCATATAGGCAAATTCATCACTGTATCTTTTGTCAGTACAACCAAATATGATGTCATCAACATATATTTGACATACAAACAGCTCATTATCATAAGATTTTGTGAAAAGAGTTGGATCGAGTGAACCAGGTTTGAAGCCTTTCTTCATGAGGAATTCCTTCAATGTATCATACCATGCCCGAGGGGCTTGCTTGAGGCCATACAGAGCCTTTTTGAGTCTGAAGACTTTGTCTGGATTCTTTGGATCCTCAAAACCTGGGGGCTGAGCAACATATACTTCTTCCTCAAGCTTACCATTGAGGAATGCACTTTTCACATCCATTTGATATAAGATGATGTTATGATGATTAGCATAAGCAAGTAGAATTCGAATAGCTTCAAGTCTAGCAATAGGTGCAAAAGTTTCATCGAAATATATTCCTTCAACCTGGGTGTAGCCTTGGGCTACAAGTCGTGCCTTGTTCCTCACCACTTGACGGTCCTCATCTTGCTTGTTTCGGAAGATCCACTTGGTGCCGATGATGTTGTGCTTGCGAGGATCTGGTCGCTTGACGAGCTCCCATACGTCATTCAGCTTGAATTGAAGAAGTTCGTCTTGCATGGCTTGGATCCACTCCGGTTCCAGAAAAGCCTCAACTACTTTTGAGGGTTCTGTGATGGATACAAAGGAAAAATGCCCACAAAAGTTAACTAAGTGTGAAGCTTTTGAGCGAGTGAGAGGACCTGGCGCGTTGATGTCGTTGAGGATTTTGTCAAGTTCTACTTCATTTGCAATCCTCGGATGAGCTGGTTGAGGATTTTGTCTGGGCTGAGGAAGTGATGCTGTTGCAATTTCCTCAGGAGCATCTTCTTGGTTTTCATCAGCGATGGGGATCCTTTCTTCACCAATTTCCTCAGTGGGGACAATGTCTTCAGTAGGCTTAAGCTTTATTGCTTCCTCAGGAGACAACTTATCTGGATCAGAAGGCAATTGCTCTCTTTGCGAGCCATTAGTTTCATCGAACCGCACATCTACAGTCTCAACAACTTTGTTGTGGTAGTTGTTGAAGACTCTGTAGGTGTGCGAGTCCTTTCCATAACCGAGCATAAAACCTTCATGTGCCTTAGGTGCAAATTTTGAGCTATGATGAGGATCTCTAATCCAGCATTTTGCACCGAAGACTTTGAAATAACTTACATTGGGTTTCTTGTCAGTGAGGAGTTCATATGAGGTTTTCTTGAGGAATTTGTGCAGATATACCCTGTTGATGATATGACATGCAGTGCTGATTGCTTCAGGCCAGGAGCGACGAGGAGTCTGATATTCTTCAAGCATAGTTCTTGCCATTTCAACCAGAGTCCTGTTCTTTCTTTCGACGACACTATTCTGCTGAGGAGTATAAGGAGCAGACAATTCGTGAGTAATACCAAGTTCATCAAGATAATCATCAAGACCAGTGTTTTTGTACTCGGTTCCATTATCTCTCCTGATATGTTTGATCTTGATGCCGAAGTTCGTCAAGGCCCTCGAAGAAAATCGTTTGAAGATTTCCTACACTTCAGTTTTATACACTATAATATGCACCCAAGTGTATCTGGAATAATCATCAACTATGACAAAGCCATATAGAGATGCTGCATTGGTTAGTGTTGCATAGTGTGTAGGTCCAAATAAATCCATATGAAGCAATTCAAATGGACGTGTAGTGGTCATGATGGTTTTGGAGGGATGCTTGGATCTGGTCATTTTCCCAGATTCACAAGCACCGCAGAGATGATCCTTGAGGAATTTGACTGATTCGATGCCAATGACATGCTTCTTCTTTGCAAGTGTGTGCAAATTCCTCATGCCTGCATGACCTAGTCTTCGGTGCCACAGCCATCCTTCTGAGGTTTTTGCTAGTAAGCAAGTGGCTGGTTGAGGACTTGTAGAGAAGTCAACAATGTACAAATCCCCTCTTCTTACACCTTAGAAGACTTTGGATCTGTCAGATTCCATGATGACTACACATCTATATCTACCAAAGATAACAATCATATCAAGATCACAAAGCATCGATACTGACATGAGGTTAAAACCAAGGGATTCAAGAAGCATCACTTTGTCCATATGCCTATCCTTGGAAATAGCTACTTTGCCAAGTCCCAATACCTTGCTTTTACCTTTATCAGCATATGTGATTTGCTTCAGAGGTGATGGAGTTAGTGGCATATTCATCAGTAGGCTTTTATCATCAGTCATGTGATGTGTAAAGCCACTATCAAGAACCCACTCAGTATTTTTGGGTTTGTCATCCTGCAGATGAATTAGTACAGCTTACCATCTCATATGCTTCAGATTTGAAGAATATGATACTAATTTCATCAGTTCAGTGATTTCATCATAACAGAAATATAAGGACGTGTGAAATATTTCTATTTCATCAATCATTAGCTTGCGTCCTATCAAGCATTTCCTCAGGTCTCCAGCAAATTCTTCAAATGATGATTTTCATCTGGAGACCTGACCTGCAGAAGTGATTAGTTTGATTTCTTCACCACCCACATCTGAAGGGGTGGCAAAGCGTTCATCATCCTGCGAGCACCATATGAGAAAGGTGGCATTGAACTAATGCACTTCTCTTAACAGTAGGGGGGTTAAAGTACGCATATGAGTATGCAGAGAACCGGTTTGAGGATTTATGAACATAATGATTTGAGGAGTAGCGCTCATAATCATATTCCTTGTAGTTTCCCTGCATGTTAGACGCATAAGCACGGGTACGAGCATAGTTTTGACCAGTTGAGGATTTTGATCCTCTTGAAGACTTTGGTCCTCCTGAGGAATTTGATCTGGGGTTTAGATTCTTCAGAGGTGATGTCATGAGGACATTCACTTGAAGATTTTCAAGACAACTTTTGGGAACCCAGATTTTCCTCAGAGGAGGGCCATTCCTGCAGTTAGTTCCAACATATCGAGCAAATACTTCACCAGATTGATTTTTGAACAGTTTATAGTTGGAATCAAATGACTCATCTGAGGAATAGGATAATTCACATGAGAAGCCAGTTAGATTAGATGGATCAAAAGGAGGCCCAGTAGCAGCAACCCATGAGGTTTTGGGATACTGCTCAGGTTTCCAATAAGATCCATCAGCATTCAATTTCCTCTCAAAGGCAATTCCTTCTTTCCTCGGGTTCCTATTCAAGATCTGCGATTTGAGCACATCACAAAGGGTTTGGTGTCCTTTGAGTCTTTTGTACATGCCTGTCACGTACAATTCCTTCAACCCTGCATTTTCATCAGTAACATTTGTGTTTTCCTCAAGTGAGGAAATAGACACAGCAGGTGCAGTTGAAGAATTTGTAGCATTTGATGTTTCTGGTGAGGAATTAGCAGTTTCACGTTCAATGAATTTAAGACATGGAGGAATAAATTCAACTTGACTAGCGCTAATCTGTTGAGCTAGTAATGAATCATTTTCCATACGAAGATCATCATGAGACATCCTCAGCTTCTCAAGATCAAGCTTTCTTTGAAGGAATTTGTAGAAAAGCTTCTCATGATCAGTGAGGAGTGTATCATGACTATCCTGAAGATTATCAAATCTAGACTGAAGATTTTTCATGTCATCAGCGAGGATTTGATTAAGATTCATTTCATCATTCAACAGATCATCACTTTTGTCTAGCAGTTTTTGAAGCTTTTCCAGAGCAGTTTGTTGTTTAGTGGCAATGATGGCAAGTTTACTGTAACTGGGTTTTTTGTAATCATCATGTTCACAGTCACTTGAATCAGAGGAGGAGGCATTATTTGATACCTTTGAACCTTTTGCCATGAAGCAATAGATTGGAGCGAAGTCATCAACATAGTCATCAGTATGGATGGTGCACTCATTTTCTTCAAGATTGAAGATTGACTTGCTGACGAAATTTGTTGCTAGTGCAAGACTAGCCTTACCGGATTCTGAGTCTTCTCCAGAGCCTTCTTCTTCATCACATTCCTCTGATTCTGCCTCGGAATCCATTTCCTTGCCAATAAGTGCCCGGGCCTTTCTGAAGCTAGTCTTCTTGTGTGAGGAGGACTTTGAAGATGAGGATTTTGAAGATTTCTTCTTCTTCTTTGAGTCATCAGAACTGTCATCCTTGTATTTCTTCTTCTTTGATTCCTTTCCCCAGCGAGGACAATTAGCAATGTAATGACCTGATTTCTTGCACTTGTGACAGGTCCATTTCTTGTAGTCCTCAGATGCAGATTCTGATTTCCTCATGTCTCTTCTTGATGATTTACCGAACTGGCCTCGTCGTGTAAATCTCTGGAATTTCCTCAAAAGCATTGCAAGCTCCTGACCAAATTCTTCAGGGTCACAACAGCTGTCATCTGTGTCTTCTTCTTCAGATGAGGAAATTGCTCTTGCCTTTAGTGCACGTGGTCTGGAATAGCTTTGTCCATATAGATCTCTCTTTTCTTCTAGCTGGAATTCATGAGTATTTAGCCTTTCGAGGATATCAGCTCGATCTAGCATCTTGTAGTCTGGTCTTTCTTGAATCATCAGAACTAGAGTGTCAAATGAAGAATCCAAAGATCTCAGCAGTTTCTTCACAACTTCGTGATCAGTGATGTCTCGAGCTCCCAGTGCTTGCAGTTCATTTGATATGTCAGTGAGGCGATCAAAGGTGTCTTGGCAGCTTTCATTGTCACGTCTCTTGAAGCGATTGAAGAGATTGCGAAGAATATCAACACGAGAGTCACGTTGGGTTGATACTCCTTCATTTACCTTGCACAGTCTCTCCCAGATCAGTGTTGCACAGCCTAAGGCACTTACCCTTCCAAACTGGCCAGGGCTCAGATGACCACAGATGATGTTCTACGCTTGAGAATCGAGTTGCTTGAATTTCTTCACATCAGCTGCAGTGACACTGGTAGAAATGATGGGGACACCATTTTCCACAATATACCAGAGATCATTGTCTATAGCTTGTAGATGCATTTGCATTTTGTTCTTCCAGAAGGGAAAGTTCTTTCCCTCGTAGGTAGGACATGCTGCAGTCACCTTAAACATGCCTGTAGTCGACATAACTAAAACTCCAGGTGGTTAAACCAAAATCACACAGAACAAGGGAGTACCTTGCTCTGATACCAATTGAAAGTGCGTTATATCGACTAGAGGGAGGGGTGAATAGGAGATTTTTAGAATTTCATCACTGAGGAAATTCCTTTTGAGGAAATTCCTCACTGATGACTAACTTACAGCGGAAACAGTTAAGGATCAGTCGTGCAAACATTCACTACAACAGTATTACAGAGTGAAGATTATGAAAACAGATTGCACAGTAAGCACGCACGCAGAATACAGATGATGATTAACTCAAGTGAAGAATTTGGGGTTGAGGAAATTCAGAGAAAGTCTTCAGCAAATTCTTCAAACAGTCATAGTGAATGTCATCAACACATAATACAGAGAATGTAAAGAGTTGAGGAATTAGAACCCGATTCTTGGTGAAGACTGTTGTTGATGACCCAGTTCCAACTGCTGTGACAGTTGTACATCTGGTTTGGAGCGGCTTGGTATTGAAACCAAAGGACACCTAGTCCCGGGACACACAGTCCCTACCGTATTCTCCTTAAGCTAAGGACACACAGTCCTCGCCCAACACTCATGGTAAGTCTTCAGGGCAGACTTCCAAACCCTCACAAAATCGGTCACCCGACGATCCACAATTGACTGCTGGATTGCTCTAGACCATGACGCCTAACCGTCTGGAGGATGCACAGTCCTCAAAGGTAAAAGGCTTCAGTCCCACACAGGAACAACTTCTTCAGTGATGCTCAATCACTAGGTTTGGTTTGTGGTTTCGGTGGGTGTATTTCCTCACTGATGATTTACTCTTGAAGGCTCTGAGGAATTGGGTTGCTCTTATGACAAGTGTCAGTTTCTAACGGAGCAGCCAACCAGCTAGTGGTTGTGGGGGCGGCTATTTATAGCCTGGGAGCATCCCGACATGATTTGACACTAATGCCCTTAAATAATATGACCGTTGGAGTGGACAAGACCAGTGACTTAGCGTGGTTATCGAAACAGTCGGGACCCTCAACTGTGAGAGTCCTCATGTCACTCATATTCCTCACTTGAGGCTTTTGGTAGGATTTGGCTTGGGTTGAGAATCATGAGGAAATCCATTCCATAGTGTTACTTTGACCCCCTTTAACAGTACGGTGTTCCTATTCATCAATTGCAAAGAAAGTAAAACAGAAAACGTAAATCTTCACGCTTCAATTTCTTCAGAAAGATTTTCTTCAGGAACCACCGATCTTCTCAATATCAATATCTTCATGAGGAATATCAATTTCATCGCAGATTCCTCGCGATTCACTTCTTTAGCTTCAGGCCAATTTCTTCAACTGAAGATATACATTTTTAGGGGTCGATATTCTTCAAATATCTTAAACTCCTCAATGACTTATAGATCCTGTGTACACTTATAAACACATTAGATACTTAACCTATAAGTCTTCAAACCACTAAAATCACTAAGGGGCACTAGATGCACTTACAATGTCAAATAATTGGTAATATTAGTATACGTGAATTATTCACTTGTTATTGAAGCATTTCATATTTGGGGATTTGATTATATGGGACCTTTTCCTTCCTCTAATGGGTATACACATATTTTGGTTGTTGTTGATTATGTCACTAAATGGGTAGAAGCTATTCCAACCAATAGTTTTGATCATAACACCTCTATTAAAATACCTAAGGAAGTTATTTTCCCACGCTTTGGAGTCCCTAGATACTTAATGACTCATGGTGGTTCACATTTTATTCATGGTGCTTTTCGTAAGTTTCTTGCTAGATATGATGTTAACCATAGAATTGCATCTCCCTATCATCCTCAATCTAGTGGTCAAGTAGAATTAAACAATACAGAAATAAAATTAATATTGTAAAAGACTATCAATAGTTCCCAAAAGAATTGGTCTAAGAAACTAGATGATGCATTGTGGGCCTATAGAACAACACATAAAAATTCTATGGGTATGTCTCCTTATAAAATGGTTTATGGGAAAGTATGTCATTCTCCTCTTGATTTAGAACATAAAGCTAATTGGTAAATTAAAGAACTCAACTATGATTTCAAACTTGCTGGAGAAAAGAGGTTATTTGATATTAGTTCATTAGAAGAATGCCGAACTATTCAAAGAAAAAGTTAATAGATGGCATTGCAAAAGAATCAAAAAGCAGGAATTCAAAGTTTGTGAATATGTTCCATTGTACAATTCTCGTCTTTGATTTTTTTGTAGGAAAACTTCTCTCCAAATGGGAAGGACCATGTATCATCGAAGAAGTTTACCGGTCTGGAGCTATAAAGATCAATAATCCCTAAGGCACTAACCCGAAGGTGGTCAATGGAATAAAGCACTATATTTCAGGTACACCAATTAATGTTGAAACAAATATTATCCAAACCATGACACCAGAGGTGCACATTAAAGAGACCTTCCAGAACACTCTAGAACCCTTAAAAGGAATATGTATGTGATACGGTAAGTAAACGGAATTTTAGAAAAATTAGATAATTGATAAACACACGGGAAGGCAACCTAGGTGCCCACTAGGCACCAGGGCGCGCCAGCCCCCTTGGCTAGGCGTGGTGGCTAGTGTGCCCGTCGGGCACCTTCCTGGCTCCATTTTCTTGTGGGACACACATGTAATTGTATAACAATTCTGTGTATATATATATATCTCCCAGTGATTTGGCCCCCGTACCATGGAAAACTCCTCACAGCTATGTCGCTGACAACATCGTGAACCCTAAGGTGTAACGACCAAGATGCGGTCCTTTCCGATCTGGGGGTCGAGGCCCCCGAATAGGGAAGAAGCGCATCTAAGCGTTTCGCAAGCAAGTAACATAGCACAAATAATAATAAAAGTAGACAATTCGGGATTCAACTGTCTTCTTATTAATAACTCAAAGTACAGCACAGATACAAACAAGGTAGTTCCGCTACGGACTACAAAACATGGAAAATGCTATGCTACCCTGCTGCAGGCCCACGATCACGACCACGCCTTAGTCCTCTGGATAGTTCACGTAGAGGCGGTCTGTCTCCTCATCGTACTGCCACGCCAGCTGGGTGACGTCGGGATCATCTGTCTCTGGGGTACCTGTACTTGCTGGGAGTTTCGGAGGAATCCGTGAGCCACGGGGACTCAGCAATCTAAGACCTTGCTGCCAGAACTAGTCATGTTATCGGGTAAGGTAGGGGTGAAGTGTATCAGGCTGCAGCTACCTATGCTTGATTAAGTGGCTAACTTACGCAAAGTAGAAGGGAAGGTGGTCTACGCTAACTGTCTGATTTACTTGATCACTAAGTGATCCTGATCACCTACCTATGGCATTCATAACCCCACCGTGTTCCTGATCGAAGAGGGATCTTCGAAGGGACAGTCACGGTTACGCACATAGTTGGCAGTTTTTTATATTTAAGTTTAAGTTCTCTAATACCGGATGTCAACAAAATATTCCAAGTTGCCACATAACCGCGGGCACGGCTTTCCGAAAGATTAAACCCTGCAGGGGTGCTCCAACTAGTCCATCACAAACGAACACAGGCCGCAAAGGCATCCTCTATCACGAATCTCGTGATCTCGTCGGATTCCTTAGAGGAAAACCTCAACTCTGGGGGAACCCAAAGCTTCACTTGGATTCCTATACGCAAGATATACCGCTTAGGTAAGGCAAGGCTAGCAGGACCTCCCGACGTGTCGACAATCCCGATAAGAGCCGTGTATCTCAGTCTCAGGACACGCCGGATGGAACTAGCTAGAGGTACCAAACTTCAAGTTTCCTTGTGGTGGTCCCACAGGCAGACCAGTTTGGACCAACACTCATGAGCACTGGCCCGGGTTTGTTGATTAAAGATCCTCGGGGTAGCTACTCCCTATGCAGATTATTATTAAGTTATTAGCAAATTAACACCAATGTTGGGTCCTGCCGGACAAGCCTTCGCACTATGCTATTTATCAAGGGGGTCCCCATAACAACCCCGAACGTGTTAGGAGCGATCATTATGGAAACAAACACCGGTAACCGGTAACTAAGGTGGCAATAACGGAACAAAACACCCGGCAAAAGGCTAGGTCTCCCGTCATTTACCAAGTATATAGGTGCATTAAATAAAAAACAGAATTTAATATAATGATAACAAGCTCATGTTATCACATGAGTCAAAACACCTGCAACTAGCAACGCTAACATTAGTAGCTGACCAAGCCTACTTAGCCATACAAGTTTGCTAGGAAGGAGTACGGTGTTTGGGCTCATGTCATATGAAGAGGCAATATAATTTCAGTGGTAGGCAGCGAGCAATACGACATGGGAACGAAACTAGCAAAACAAGTCTAGAGATGGAATCAAGGTCATATCATCTTGCCTGTGATATCCTCAGCTTGGAATGGTTCTGGATCGTCCTGCACGTACTCTCCTGACTCCACGTATTCATTCTCCGATCCCGGTGCTACCCAACATAAGAATAACAGCCAATGAACAGCAGCACCACAAGATGCCACAATCACATGATGCATGAGATGAAAATTGAGCATGCACCACTATTTTTATCACCAGCACAAGCAAAATAAACTACTGCAAGTTTCTGGACAGAACTGAACACTAAGCTATTTTGACATGCATTAGAATGACATGAACAGATGCGGCTAGTGAAAACGGTGCAAAACCATATAAAGAACATTGCAAACGGAGCTACGGATCAACGGGAATCAACGGAACAAGATATGAAGCCCTACGTGGAAGATTCAATACCACACTCACAATTGGCACAAATCTGGTATTCCCAGGTTGCCAAGACATGTAACAACCCAACATGAATGGATCGGAGCAAGGGAGAACACCACAACATCAATTAAGCACACACTTTGATCAAAATGACAAAACTACATAATCTGCCATAATCTGCATCTTAGCTATTTGGGAGCTAAATGCAACATAGCTATAGGCCTCCAAACATGACAAATAATATATGTGGCTGTTGCCAACCAAGAACAATACAAGAACCAGCAAGAATCACAGCAAAAGGAATTAAACTCTAGAATATACAAGGCCACAAATTTTCCCAAAACCATCAGATCTCAGGGACTTAGTGAAAATTCCTGCACCTGAGTTTCTGTCTCTGTTCTGAAGCTTTTTGACAGCAATCAAAACACAACCTACGGGACTCCAAATGACTTGAAATTTTACAGGGAGCTTCAAAAACATATCAGGTTCAAAATCCTAGCACTGAACTAGGGCTAGTTCTCAACATAATGACCAGCACATCCTCATCTATAGGGGAAGAAAATGTTTCCAGAATCCCAGACTTAGTGAAATTTCAGAGTTCACTAATCTGGAATTTTTCAGCCACATGCCCACTTTGTCTAGGCATAGTTTGCACACACACAACACCAAGAGGCAATTGACACCACTATGGTGTAGAGCAAAACCCCTACTACTATCAGTCAAAACTCATGCCCTTGGGCTCCACCTATTCCATGGAATCAAAGACCAAACTTGCAACAAAACTGAATATGCAACTCCATAAAGCACCCTACTAAGACAACAACTACCAAGGTAGAGTTCATGTGCACAATGACAAAGTGACATGGGGGTTTGAACCCCATGTTTGTGTCATGCACATCAACAACACCAATACTTATCACAAGCCAACCCCACACACACAACATGCTCTCTCTCATATTAAGCATGAGGAGGTGCACCACTTGCAAAGGTGGGAAGGTCCACACACACACACACATTTCTATCATAACATAAAGCTAGTCCTACTCAATCTAGTTAGAACATACAATAGCTACACTCCCATCATGAATCCAACACCATCACACCCAAGCTTGCTCATGTGCATATCAAGGCACATCATGCCTTGTCATGGGTGAGGCTCTCACACACATCAAACACACTAGCATCACTTGGAGCAAGAACCCAACTCCAAGCATAAGGGAAACACACTCACATCATAACTATACTAGTGCAACCACAAGCTAATACACACACATCACAAACTACTTCCACCAAAGCTTGAACTTCAAGGCTTGTGCAATTGCACAAGCATGTGTGTAGGGTTACACACACACTTGCACACACACTCAAACTCAAGCACAAAAATCACACACACATCAATCTACACCACTACTACTATCACACTAACCCTACATACATACCCTCTCTCACACCTCCATCAAACAACAGGGATGTAAATAAATTAAGGCATTGGAACCCCATTGAACTAGGCATGGAGTAGCACACAAGGTAAGGGAAAACAACAAAAAAACAGCAAGAAAGAAACCGGAAAAAGAACTGGGTCTCTCTGGGATTCGAACCCCAGAGCCCCACACACAACTCCACTGCGCTGGTGCTACGGCTGTTGACGAGGGAGGTGGAATAAGCAGGGTAAGGTCTCCCTGCAGTTCTCTAAACCGCAAACAAAACAACCTAAAAAATAAAGTGCCGAGGGGGGGACTCGAACCCACGCCCTCCTACAGGCACCACACACACACACACCACTGGGCTACGAAACGGATACTGACAGAGGGGGGAAACTGAAACAGGTAAGCTAACACTCCCAACTGACTTGCTCTGCACCTGCGCATGAACTGCTGCTCGCCGGCGACAGAGAAGACGCCGTGGCTCTCTGCTCACCTTGGGAACGGAAGGAGGAACCGATCGGAGGAGGAGGAAGACCGGAGAGGAAGAAGGTGCTCGGGGAAGTTCCTGCCCTGTCGAACCCAAGCATGACGGAGAGACCACCGGGCCGAGCCGTAGACGGGCTCGTGATCGTCGGTGAGGACGCTCCACGTCCTCAGCGACGGTGGGAATGGAGCGCGGGGTGCACCCCCGAGCCCCTAGACATGGCCGCCTCGCCGGACGGCGACGTACGCGGGGTAGATGCGGCGAGCTCCTCCCTCTCTCTCTCTGCTGCTAGTCTATAGGCCTTACCTGCGGGGAGGAAGAGAGATGGGGAAGGTGGCGGCGCACTGGAGGGGAAGAAGGAACCCTACGGAGGAAGAGGAAGACCGGGGGCTCCTTATAACGTCTCGGGGGGCGAGCTTGGAGCCACCAGATCGATGGGAAGGGAGATCAGTGGTGGAGCGCTATTCGTACAGCGTGACGTCGCCACGAGGAAGAAGAGGGACGGCGAGTGGGCTGCGCTGCGCGGGGGGGCTCGGGCCAGGGAGGAAATGGGCCTCAAATGCGAGGAAGGAAAAAAAAGAACCTGGCCCTCTCCCATATATATAACGCCCCCTCAGCAAATAATACACGAAGAAAAAAAACTAAGGCCTTAGAAATAAAAAACAAATACTCCTGGGCACAAGGGAATTATGCCCCAAATTCTTAAAATACCAAAATGATATTTTAACACTAAAAATAATTGTCAATCAGATTAAAATAATCTGAAAATAAAGGAAAAACCCCAAACAAAATATGTTTAAAAACCCCTCTGCTTCATACCCACATACCAACTAAAATGCTCTAAAGGTGCAACATTTTTATAACAACATAGGAGCAAAAGGATTTGAACTTGGGAAAAAGAATTAATAAAAAGGTTTGGAACTACACAAGGGGGGTTTGTATTTGATGCCAAGCACCACCCTCTCATTACTTCACACCACATCATAACATATGCCTCAACACATGAAATCATATGACCACATGCACCAACACCTAACACATGAAATGATATGATATGCTATGCATGCATGCATGAGAAGGAAATAGCAAGGAACACACATGAAATCATGGTACCAACTTAACATCATAATCGCTGACAAGGTGGTCCCACACGAAGTAGGTCCAAAAAGGGGGTAGGTTCTACACTTGGGGCATTACATAAGGTCTATGGAGAGATGGATCACTACGCTTGGACTACGAAGGAGGAGGAAGATGATTATATGAAGGAAGCAAAGGTGGATAGATCTGAGGAAGAGGAGGATCCACTACCTCAACCAAGAGATATGCATGTGGAATTAAAGAAGTCATGCCTTGCTAACAAGTACAAACCTAAGGCCCAATTTATGCCTTTCCCGTTTTCTGCAGGAGAGAAAAGCAACCTTATGCGAAAAGATATTAAAGCTGGCGTTGGAGAATGAGAAACTCAGGGAGGATAATTTTATCCTCACATGCAATTTGGAAGAGAAAAATGCTACACCACCACCACCTCGATCTTCATTACCAAACAAGGAGACTTGAGTACATGGGTATGGGCACTCCCCTTGGCTTGTGCCAAGCTTGGGGGAGGTGCCCCGGTATCGTATCACCATCACTCTTATTATATTTATCAATATTGGTTTCAACTTTACCTATTGCTTGATTTAGCCAAATAGAAGTTTAGTTTGATCCATCTTTTTGAGTGAAAGTTTCATCATCTATCTATCTATCTATCTATGTAATCGAGTGAGAGTTATAGAATAAAATTTAGTTTGAGTTTTGCTTCTTTACTTACTTGCTGTAATCAAAATAAAGGAAAATAATAAAAAAGATGATATGCTAATCTTATAGTAAGTAGTGACACCACATAAGGAAAAGTATAAATAGTAAAATTTGTTGATATTGACAAATACAACATTGGTCGGTAATGCAACACATGAAAGAATTAATTCGGGAAGAAAAGATTTACATGCAAATACACTATCCTTGACATCTTTTATGATTTTGAGCTCCCATTAATTATTGTATGCCAAAATTGTTGACATTGGACAAGGAAGACAAGTAATGATTTATGTTTGTTCACATTCACATAGATGTTATATTGTTATAGATCCTCTAATATGTGGTGATTGCCCAATATATTTGCTAGTCAAAACTTCACATTAAATATAGATACTACTTGTGCATCCAAAACCTTAAACCCAAATACATGTTTTACGAGTCCACCCTACCTACCTATGGATTGAGTAAGATCTTTCAAGTAAGTTGTCATCAGTGCATAAAGCATTAAAAATTTCTTATAAACATGTTTGATCATTTAGTGTGAGGGAAATTAAGGGTTGTACAAATTTGTGATGGCAATAATAAAATTGACAAACCACATAATAAAGGTTGTCATCACAAGGGACAATATAACATAACTTTCGTTTGCACTAAGAGATTTGGCATACAACCAAAAAGCGCATGACAACATCTGCTTCCCTCGACGAATGGCCTATCTTTTACTTTCATGTATTTAATTTTATGCAAGCATCAAAGTATCATTCTATACTCCTTTTTATTTTCTCCTTTGCAAGCATTAAGTGGTGGGGAAAGATCTAAGGATTTATATACAATTGAATGTGAATCGACATGAGTTATTATTGTTGACATCACCCTTGAGGTGAATATGTTTTGAAGCGACACTTTAAGCCCATATATTTCTATGTGTCTGGTTGAAACATTTTGTTCATACGTATGTGATGAGTGCTAGCATTCATAGAAGACTAAACGATGGTTGGATATGTAGACTTCCTTAGAAGTTTCGATATGTGACCCTTCCCGAAAATATGATGAATTGTACTGCAAAGTCAACTGAAAACTTAGTTTGTTAGTTTCCAACAGAGTTTATGCTTCATACTTCGATGATGTGATGAATCATTACTTGTTTATGAGAAGTTCTTATTATGAAATTTATATTATGAAAATGCTCTAATAAAGTATTTTATAAAATTTATTTGCTATTATAATAATGAGCATGATGCTACTATGTCCGTATTTTGTTTTTAACGACACCTCTCTCTCTCAAAGCATGTGGTCATGATTTTTGTTATCGGCTTTTGCTTGAGGATAATGGACGTCCAAGCCTGGGGTAGTTGATACTTCCAGTTTGCATCATGTTTTGTTACTGTTATTTTTATTGTTTTTACGCATTATACCACTTGGTGGAGTAATTCTAATGCATTTTCCTTCATCGTATGCAAGCTTTACATCAAGAGGGAGAATGCTGGCAGATGGAATTTTGGACCTAAAAAAGTTACGTCAAACATACCGATTCTGGACATCTCCAAATGGGCTGAAACTTCACGAAGATTTATTTTTTAATAAATAAAAGATACTGGAGGAAAGAACTACAAGAGGGGGGCTACCAGGTTCCCACTAGGCACCAGGACGCGTGAGCCGCCCTGACATGGCATGGTGGTTAGTGGGCCCCCTGGCCCACCTCTAGTGACCATCTTCTCGTATAAATTCTCTTTTGACCTAAAAAACCAAGAGAGGAAGTTTCATTGCGTTTCACGATATGGAGACACCGCCACCTCCTGTTCTTAATCGAGAGGCCAAATATGGAGTCCGTTTGGAGCACCGAAGAGGGGAATCTTCGGTCTTCATCATCACCAACCCTCCTTCATCGCCAATTCCATGATGCTCTCCATCGGGAGTGAGTAATCCCTGCGTAGGCTTGCTGGTCAGTGAAGAGCTAGATGATATTCATCATCTAATCGAGTTAGTTGTGTTAGGGCTTGATCCCTAGTATTCACTATGTTCGGAGATTGATGTTGCTATAACTTTGCCATGCTGAATCCTTGTCACTAGGGCCCGAGTGCCATGATTTCAGATCTGCACCATTTATGGTTTCACCATTATAACTATGTTCTTGATCCGATCTTGCAAGTGATATGAACCAACTATGTGTTAGGATCGACATACCCCAAAGTGATAATAATTGGGATTCTTTCCAGTGATACCGTAGTATGAGGAGTTCATGTATTCACTAAGTGTTAATGCTTTGTTCCGGTTACCTATTAAAAGTAGGCCTTAATATCCCTTAGTTTCCTTATGGACGCCGCTGCCACGGGAGGTTAGGACAAAAGATGTTAAGTAAGTTCTTTTCCACAAGCACATATGACTATTTACGGAATAGATGCCTACATTATATTGATGAACATGAGATAATTCTATGTCTCCCTACGTTATGACTGATACATGATGAATATTATCTAGTAATATCACCAATTCAGTGCTCACGACTTTCCCACAAATCAAATTATCAAAGTACCGAAGGCGAATTAACCCGGCATGAAGAAAGTGACTAGCTGAAACTCTCGTGTGCCCTCAAGAATGCTTTGCCAATTATAAGATACTCTTCCGGCCCGTGCTTTGCCACTAAAGGATTGGGCTACCTTGATGCACCTATTGTTACTATTGCTATTCATTACTTGTTACAATTATCTTGCTATCAAACAACTTGTTACCGTTATTTTAGTGCTTGCAAAAATTACCTTGCTAAAAACCGCTTGTCATTTCCTTTTGCTCCTCGTTTGGGTTCGACACACTTAGTTATCAAAAGAACTACAATTCATCCCCTATACTTGTGGGTCATCAGTCGACCACAAGCAGAAGTCGAAGAGAATACAAATAAAGATGCAAGATAAATCTAGACTTCACTATTGGAGGCTACATTTTTGTGAGAAGTACTGTTGACGGGAGCGAGGGCTTCCGATCCCTTTCCCTCCTCTTATTGAGGAGTGAATGAGCTAACTAGCTCCTTAACAACACCAAAAGTAGCAACTTAGGAAGCCTCCACTTCATCATTGTTTCCTCGTGGCTTCTCTAGCTCCACAAAAGGAAGGTTCTCATCGAAAAGATGATGATTGGTAAATGCACGCTCCCCGGCCAACATCGCTACCTCCAGGACCTCCTACTAAATTGTTTGTTGAAACTCCGCAGATAACATCTCTTGCTTGGCCACAAGGCCCTTGAAGAACGAGATGTAGCTCCATAAGTCACCTGCTTGGAAGTTGTTGGAACGTCTGAGTGTGATCCTAAGCTTACCAGCAAGGGCACTGCGTCTTGCTTTGACATCCCAGGAGGTCCATCGCTTCTGCCTGCTTTGCATAAGCCCTCGCAAGATGGGTATGCTGGGCCTCCAGGCCCAACATTTTCTCCTTGAACTCCGTGAGTTTCGTCATAACGCCTTCGCGAGCGTCCTCACCGAGGGACGGTGAGAAATGCACCTTTTCAACATAGCTCTTAAGTATCTCCAACTGCTTCTCCAAACCCGTGCATTTACTCTAAAGGGCCCTAAGCCTTTCCCCGAAGTACATCTGTTGCAGGAGTAACTTCTATTTGTACTCGGAGCGTGCATAAACCTTTTGCTTCCTGATGGAATCCACGAGGGTTTTCTTGATCCGGGCCTCGTACTAGTCACGTTCACTCTAAGACAAGTGTCACGTGCTTCAACGTTAACTTGATGACAAGACTCCCAGTGTGATACATTTGCTTCATGCTTCATGAGATTGGTCTCTTGAGCTTCTAGGGCATCTTGAAGAGGCTCCAGACATTCCCTTTCGGCCCATAGATCTGAAGTCACTTTCTTGGTCTTCGCATCGCTATCCTCGATATCAACTTCTTGTCCAGCCATCACTTCCTCACAATCACTCAGGTCGCACTCCCATTGCCGAAGCAAACCCTCTCTGGAAAGAGGCAATTCTTCACGCCCCAAACATTTGTGGCACCGACATCAACCACATCAAAGGCACCGGGCTTCAGCAATAGCTCGACCCAGAGCCCTTGTTGCCTCCACCAAGATTCGAGCGGCCAGCGACTGAGCGTCTTCATTGTCTTTATGAGCATGCACAAATTGATTGAACCAAACCTTCCAGGCCCGAAGGCGGGAGTTCTGTCCCTGGGCCAAGGCATCATTCTCGGTTACAACTAGGCACCCAATTGGTTGACCACTAGAAATGTTACCTCAAGGTGGCCTCCATGATCCATGGCTGAGTGGTTCCCTCCACGGGCCTTCGAATTGAGCACCGAATCAGGAGCCCATCTGCCCCTGGCCAGGGGGATAGATGGGTTGACCATTGGGTAATTCTCCTTCCCAGGAGTTCGGTTCCTCACAAGCCCCAGTCGGCGGCGGGGTCACGAGGGCAGCGACTACCGGGCCACGGAGTTCAACCGTCGATCCATCATCACACAACAGGTAATCGGTCCATCACGAGCAGGCCGGGGAATGTCCGGCCTCGAGTCGTTCCGCCGACACATCTGAGATGCCAAAATCCCCTCCAACTACGAGTTGGCCACGGGGGTCGGCAGATTCAATGGCGAGTCGAAGCCAGAGACCTTGCTGGAAGCCTATCGAGTGGCCGTCCAGATCGGTGGCGGCAACGACTACGTCTCAATGAAGCACTTGCCCCTCATGTTGGAGGGGTCCGTGAGGGCATGGCTCAACCAGCTACCCCGCAACAGCATTGACAGCTGGGGTGACCTCACCCGAGTGTTCGTCAAGACAGTTGAGGGCACATACAAACGCCCGTGCGGATTGATGGAGCTGCAACACTGCGTCCAGAAGCTCAACGACACTCTCCGAGCGTACATTCACCGGTGGACCGTCTCCACAACAGCGTTGAGAACGTCACAAAGCATCAGGCCGTGTGCGCTTTCAATGAAGGCACTTGGTATCGAGAGCTTATCCTCAAGTTCGGCCGATTGGGAGACTTGTGTCTCGGAAGGGCTCTGGAGATCGGCAATCGGTACGTGAATGGCGAGGAAGAAGACTGCTTCTGCAGCTACAAGGGCCAAGCCAGCGAGGCCCCTCAGTCGGGCAACGCTGGCAAGAAGCAAAAGCAAAAAGGCGACCCATCGGGTAATGTCAAAGTAGGTGATGTCTCAAGACAGGGCCAAAACAAATCCAAGAATAAAAAGGATTGGGCAGGCAAGAAGAAACTCGAGTCGAAAGAGCACTCTGCTGGACCAGCCTTGTCCGATTGATTCCCGCAAAGGCGAGGAAGGGGAAAAAATCCCCGCCAAACACACGGCTCGCGACTACCATCTGCTCCAGAAGGAGATGGGTAGAGAGCCCTCTGAGGACAAGGAAGATGAGGATGACCCCGCGGGAACCTCCGGGTATCCAAGCATTCAGGCAATCCTCATGATCTTCGCCGACGTGGAGAGCAAGAGCCGATTGAAAGTCATCAATCGGGAGGTGAACATGGAAGCTCCGGCTGTCACAAAGTTCCTCGACTTGGCAAAAACAGGTGTCACTTTTGATTAGTCGGACCATCCGGCCAGCATAGCCACCCTCGGGAGGCAGGCACTGGTGGTCGACCCCGTAGTCAACGGGTTCCGACTATGAAAAGACCTTATGGACGGATGCAGCGGCCTCAACATCATCTACGTGGACACTCTCAAGGCCATGGACATCTCGTTGTCCCGGTTGAGCAAGAACAACATGCATTTCCATGGGGTCATCCCGAGGAAGAAAGCCGAGTCACTCAGTTAGATCAGTCCGTGTGTGGTATTCGACAACAAGGAAAATTTCCGCAAGGAGAGGTTGACTTTCGAGGTGGTCGACTTTTGGAGCGCCTATCATGCCATCCTGGGTAGGCCCGCCTACGCAAGTTTCATGGCATGCCCGTGTTTCGTGTATCTTAGACTTAAGATGACAGGCCCGAAGGGCGTGAACACGGTGACCGGCGATCGGAAGGTTGGCGAAGAGTGCCTCCAGCAAGGCTCTAAGATCGCCAGCGAGCAGGTCCTTGCAGTCGAGTTGGACTGGTATAAGAAGGTAGTGGATGCCACAGATATGCTCAAGTCAAAGCGGCCAGCTACTGAATCCGCCTTTCACTCGGCTGGTGAGACGAAGCAAGTTCAGATCCACCCTACTGATCCGAGTGCCTCTACGACCAACATATCTACTTGACTCGGAGACAAATAGGAAGCCGAGCTCATCCAGTTCCTCCCTGAGAACTAGGATATCTTCGCATGGAAGCCTTCTGACATGCCGGGGATCCCCAGGGAGCTGGTTGACCATCGCCTCTGAGTGAACCCAAAGATCAAGCCCGTCAAGGTGCACCGGCGTTGCTCCTCCCTGGAGAAGTGCAAGGCAATCGGCGAGGAGATCGCTAGGCTCCTAGCTGCCGGGTTCATCCGCGAGGTCTACCACTCCGAGAGGTTGGGAAACGTGGTCCTCGTGCCAAAGAACAACAATACACTCCGGATGTGTATTGACTTAAAACACCTCAATCTGGCCTACCGGAAGGACCACTTCCCTTTGCCTCGCATAGATCAAATCGTTGATTCTACTAACAGATGTGAATGCTTGTCGTTCCTGGATGCGTACTTAGGGTACCACTAGATCTGAATGTATGGGCCATATGAAATAAAAACAGCCTTCATAACCCTATTCGGGTGTTTTTGCTACATCAAGATGCCATTCAGTCTCAAAAACGCTGGGGCTATATTCTAGCGTATGATTCAGAAATGTTTCCAGAGACAGATGAGTCGAAATGTTGAAGCATACATGGATGACATCGTGGTCAAGTCCAGGAAAGGTTCTGATCTTCTGGCTGACCTCACCGAAACATTCGCCAACCTTCGACGCTTAGGTATCAAGCTCAACCCGGCCAAGTGCACCTTAGGTGTACCGGTTGGTAAGTTACTCGGTTTTCTCGTTTCCGAGTGAGGGATCGATGCTAACCCCGACAAGATCGGAGCCATCGTCCAGATGAGACGGCCGGAGCGCATTCATGATGTGCAAAGGCCTACGGGCTGCCTCGCGGCCCTTAGTCGGTTCACTACTAGGAAAAGGGCTATAGATAATATAGACACTAATGGCGCACAAGACAAGTGGTGCGCCACTACTATGTAGCAGTGGCGCACCATGTGCAGGTGCGCCATTAGTGTGATGGACTCTAATGGCGCACCACACACACGGTGCGCCACTACTAAAAAACTTTTTTTTCCAAAAGTACTAATGGCACACCGGGGCAGAGTGCGCCATTACAAGTTTAACTAGTAATGGCGCACCACTCACCCAGTGCGCCACTACTATAATTTTTTTTGCAAAAGTACTAATGGCGCACCACCAGTTGGTGCACCATTAGTAATCAGGGTTACTAATGGCGCATTTGTAGGTGGTGCGCCATTAGTAGTTTTGCAAAAAAAGGTATCTCTCTGTTCATATCGCGACCGCGAACCAGCAGGAAGAGGGAGGAGGGAGGGAGTTCCACCACGACCGTGAACCAACAGGTGAGTCGGCAGCCATGGCACGCCCAGATCTACCTTCCTTTGGCAATCGTCGTCGATCTCCTGTGCTCCTAGCGCCGGATCTCTCCGCCGCATCCTCCTCATCCGCGTCGCAAACCCTCGTCCAATCCACCAATCCCGCGACCAAGGTAGGCATCCGGCCTGGTTCTCGATCGATTCCGCGTCGGCCTTCGTTCAAGCTGGACCACCCGCTTGGTGGACAGTGGGAGAAGCAAGCTGGTCGACCTCCTGAAAACCCTCAGAATCTCCAAGGTGCGTTGTATCTTATCCCCACGCGTCTCTTTCGTCGACCTCGCGGTCGCCGTGCCGTCCATTTCCACGCCCCCTCTAGGGTTTTAGTCTAGTTGGAGGTTCTGCGGCCGCGCTCGGACTTGGTATGCATGCGAGCTAGTACGGGATCCGGTTGGATTGCTAATTGGAATCTCGGAAGCCGGCGTTCTTTGGTGGGATTTAGTACCCGTGATGCTTCCTGTTTGTGTCGAGTTGGTGGGATTTGGCCAGCGGTTTATTTTCCATCTGATTCCACACATTTCATTTTTCAGCACAGCAATTTGAAGGTTAAAGTTTGATGGGTATGGCACATAAACGAATGGTATGGGCTAACTTTCTACTGATTTTGATAGGTTTTGGAGAGCAGAACTTCCCTTACCAACCAACTCGAGGGTTCCTCCCAGTTTTTTGCAGAGGATCTGGGCCTAATACTTGAGACCCTCACTGTATCCTTTCCCATTTCGGTATCATTCCCTTTGATGCAAGATGGTATTATCTTTCCATTTGGAAGAAATCACTGATTCAGCTTGCCATTTAGTACTTGTTGTTACAGTCGTTGTGTGTGTTCCCTTAATGGCATTTTAGGTATCTTGTATGATTCCAGATGTTCAGGTGTATCGCACTGCATGCTACACAAGTCAATTTTGCAGGTTGCTCTGAAATGCGCTGAGTTAGATACAGCCGCCTGTCTGCGGCAATTTCTTGCTCTTGGTGCAAAGGTACTTCTTGTTTTTTTCAAATGCAGTCCTGCTTCACTTCATCTGCCAACTATAGCTGCATATCTGTTTAATAGTATGCTAGTTTGCTCTGAGGGGAGCCGAAACTGAGCTTTAGATTAGAACACATAAGATGTACTTAAGGTAGCTGCCTTTTTAGGGAGGGCGAGTGATGGGTTAATTGGTAAATTGTGATGAGCTTGTGATCGTATTTGAAGCCGTGTGACTAGTTTGAGTTGATGGTCACAATACAGGTCTCTGATTGTTGGATAAGGAATCTTAATGATGATTCTGATCATCATGGTGCATCCTCTAAATTAACCTGGGGGTTGAAGGTGGTTAATAGTGATAACTTGTCGCTAATGATAGTTCAGTTATAAACTGCAAATTAATTCCTTGGCGTAGTTTATAGTTTGTATACCAATGATGTTGGCCCTTCCGTTGCACTGTGTATTCGGTAGAATTCAGAGTGAGTGGGGAAATCGGTAGAATTCAGTCATTGATGCTCAGATGCTTGGTACATATGGTTTATTCGTTGCAGAATCAGGCCATATGCTACTCACTTCTCATCCCACCCTGGCAGCATTTTTACAATATCCGCTGTGGTTGGATAATTGCGGCATGTTAGTAATTTTCTCAAGCATTTTAGTTGCCCTGTCGTGATGCCATCATATAATTTGATGGATTTGTGGAGCGTGCTTGGGTCAGGCTCGGTTATTTGGTGGCCAGGAACACACCCGACAAGCAGACAACCCAATTCGTGGGTTAATATTGCCATATTTGAACACCCACCTTGGTTCTTGCAAGTGCTCGATGCCCGAGCATGTTGTACTATTAAAGGTCTCTGCAATTCAATGCCAGTACCTAGTGTAGCAAAAACATTCATCCAAGGGTTAATGTAGCCTACTTGTGTGAAATGTGAGAACCTACCACTTCAGTATTTCTACTGGGACTAGTTGCTACGCTAGCTGATTTTGTTGTTTTCCCTTTGTGGTTTACTCAGAAAGAGACTATATTCTTCAAATGACTCCCCAATGTTGGGGACCTCAGTCTCTAGATTCTGAGAAGCAAGGGCGTTGCATGATGGAAGCAGCATACCTAGGCAGCCCAATGCTGGTCTACTACTTGAAGACGTCAAGAAGGAGGCTGCTGATTATTCCGACATTGATGGCTTGAATGGACCGAAACTGTTTGGATCAGGAAAAAGGACATCGCTGGATGGTGGTTCAGGTAGGAGGGCGGCAAGATCAGTGTTGACTCTGGTCATGCTGGAGGACGATATGCCACGAGAAGGAGAAACAACTTCTACAACGTTTGCATCCCTTCTTGATTCAGCGATACAAGGTCAGTTTAGCAACGCCGTATGGGTAGTTATGCTTATAATCTAGCATGCTCTTCCGTTGCTCACAGTTCTTAATTTGAAAATTTGTATTTACACATTGTAGTTATTATTATTATCAGCTGTTGTTTGTATATGATACATGCCATTGCGTTCCCTTTTGTTTTCTTTCGTTTCCACTAACCAATAAGTTTGTGAAAAAGGCTTTCCACAAACTAAGCTGCACAAACCATCAAGTAGCAGCGAATAGTGAAGTGAAAGGTGATTGAGTCATGCTCTCAACTTCAGTGAAAAGTGCCTTTTCCTTTTTTGTGAGAGCAGAGGACTCCTCTTGGCGTAAAACCACGACAAAAAAAATATGGAATGGAGGGAGTACTAGTTTTTTTTCTTGAGGGAGTACTAGATTAATAGCATAGAGAAACCTGTACATTTGTTTGCTTACCATAAATCTGTGAACAGATATTATCTAGCTATATCCTTGTGATTATTTGTGTTTACTGATGTGTTCTTTTGTTGCAGGATTGATGCCCTTCCCGGACGTGATTTTACAATTTGAGAGGACATGTAGAAACGCTTCAGAGTCACTAAGGTTTTATATTGCCTTACACTAGTAATAATGCTCCATTATATGACTTCATATGATTGGCATATTCTACTGCTGACCAATTCTTGGATGCAACTCTTTGCCACATTACACTTACCATCATAATTTTTTCATCGCGTGAAGATGAATAACTATTATGCTCCAAGTACTTTATTTTCAAGGTAATAGATGCTTGTGCTGTAGCTTGGATGCTAATGTGGGGATGCTTTTTTAATTTTCAGGTATGTCGCCAGAGGAAACATTCGGATGGTGGAGGATAAACTTATGCGGCAAAAAGCAAAACTATTACTGGTTGAAGCTGCTTCTTGGTCCCTTCTTTGGTACCTCTATGGGAAAGGTAATAACTCTTATGATACAACGTTCTTGTAAGTAAATTGTTTGCGACACCGTGCATGAAATTCCATGTGTTACATTGCAGCAAATGAAGAGCTTCCTGAAGGACAATTCATGGTAAACTAAATTTCTAATCGTGAATGTCTTAAAGTCTTTTCTCTCTGTATACACTTTGTGCTTGTATATGTGGATTTATCTGAAGGATGTATTATTTTTTTGATGACAGTCACCAACTACATCCCATTAGGAGGCTTGCCGCTATGTTGCAATGGATCTTACAACACAATTGTGTCCGCGGATTGTACTTTGGCTTGAAGGACTTTAGTCTTTTCTATTTCCTCTTTGATACGTGGGAGCCCTATAGTGGAACATGATTGATTGATTCCTTTAGTAAAAGAATTAGCAAAGTAAATAGATACATCTCTCCATGATATGTTAACTTAAATATTTGAGTTGAAAGGTATTAAGCTACAATGTACTCGCTCTGAACACGAATATAGAAGGCACAATGATCAACATGGTACTAGAATTGTCTAAATTGCCCCTAATTAATATTTGTCAATACATTCAATGCAACTGCTCTTTGTTCCACCATCACCTAATAGCACCAGCAGCATCAAATAATCCGTGAAAGGAAAGTGACACTTGCATGCATGTATGTGAAGTAGACAAGCAATGAGTGTACCGCCTAGAGGTGCTTCTTTCTCTACTCCTATCTATTTACCAATATAAATCTCTATGCCTTTCAAGTGTTGTAATTTGCTAGAGGTTGCTCTTTTCGCCTCTGCATCACTAGCATTGTTGCTCAAAACATGTAATTAGAGATCATTTGACCCATTTGAAGATCAAATTTATAATTAGAGACCATTCTTGAAGATCTTCATGATTTAGAATGTTAAATTTGACATGTTGATGATTTCATCTTGTAGGTTGCCACGCGGATGCTCTTTGGACTACGATATGGACATGAAGGCATTTGTTTTAGTGCCAAATATTACTTACTAAAGCCCGCAAAGTATCCTTGTGTATTATATTTGCTACGGAGCTATGTATGTATGGATGCTATGGAACTATATGTATATATGGATGCTATGGAATTTTGGATGTATGGATGCTATGGAATTTTGATATATGGATCATGAAATTTGTTATGGAATTTTGCATATATGTTATGTGTTGTGGATCAGTAAAACTATAGGGCACATATTATGTATTATATATTTGATATATATGTTATGTGCTGTTGAATTTGTGGTTTTGAAACAAAACATATATATGCCAAAATCTTTGATGTCATGGGGCTCTCAGCAAAGATTTTATGCTCTCAGCAAAGATTTCATTCTAGTGGCGCACCACTCAGCATTTAGTGGCGTACTGCAAAAAGCACACTAGTGGTGCATCGTCAACTAGTGCGCCATTAGTAAGCGAGAGCACATGGGTTAATCGTAGTCCTTTCGATAAGTAAGAGTGTCGAACCCAACGAGGAGAAGAAGGATCTGACAAGTGGTTTTCAGCAAGGTAAAATTTGCAAGCACTGAAATTGTCGGTAACAAGTGATTGTGTGGTGAGATGATTCGTAGCAAGCAACAAGTAACAAAAGTAGCAACGGTGCAGCAAAGTGGCCCAATCACTACTGTAAATCAGTTTTTTGCCGTCTGCCAAATCTTTGCCGTCTGCTAGCTGAAGGCAAAGAGTGTTTTTGCCGCCAGCTCCCACAAAGCAGATGGCAAAGAACTGGCTCATGGCAAAGAAGGTCTTTGTCATCAGTCAATTCTTTGCTGTCAGCCGGACACGACAAAGATGAAGACAACAGACGACAAAGTTTTGAGCTGGTCCCTCCTAGCCGAGGAAAGGGTAGGTCAAACTAGAGTCGTTTCTTTGTCGTCTGCTAGCGGACTGCGAAGAGTCTTGAGGCAGACGGCAAAGCGTCTAGACCCTTTGCCGTCCGCCAGCAGACGGAAAAGCTACTGAATTTACTAACGTCCGTCCCGGTCCACCCAGACCCTCTCTCTCTCTCTCTCAAACGTCCACTCTTTCCCCTCCTCTCCCCCGACCGCCATCACCGCCACCACCGTCACGCCGCCACCCCTGCGCCCCCGACGCCACCCCGGTGCCCCACCGCCCCGCCGCCGCCGCCCCACCGCCCCAAGCGCCGCCGCCCCGATTCCCCACAGCCCACCGCCCCCGGCGCCGCCCCGCAGCCCCAACACCGCCGGCGCCACCCCAACACCCCCGGCCGTGCCGCCCACGACGCCACAGCCGCCCCTGCCAGTGAGCCCCCACACCCCCACCCCCCATGGGAAATTAACTTGTTGTTATTTAGTTTCTTGGAGGAAGAAGAAGAAGAGGAGGAGGAGGAGAAGAGGAGGAGGAGGAGGAGAAGAAGAAGAAGAAGAAGAAGAAGAAGAAGAGAAGAAAAAAAAAGAAGGAGAAGAAGAAAAGAAGAAGAGAAGAAGAAAAAATAAGAAGGAGAAGAAGAGAAAAAATAATAATAAGTAGAAGAAGAGGATAAAGAAAAACAGAAATAGAAATAAGAGGAAGAAGAAGAACAAGAAGAGGAGAAGAGGAGAAGAAATAGGAAAATGAAAAGAAAGAAGAAGAAGAAGAAGAAGAGAAGAAGGAGAAGGAGGAGGAGGAGGAGAAGAAGGAGGAGAAGGCCAAGGACCTTCTAGTCCTTCTCCTCCTCCTCCTCCTTCTCCTCCTTCTTGTTTATTTTTTATTCTTCTTCTCCTCCTCCTCTTTCTTCTCCTCTTTCGTATTCTCCTTGCCTTAATTTCCCCAACAATGACATAATTAGCCCATTTAGCTCCAAAAAGACATTATAAGCTCAAAATGGCATAAGAACCTTGGTTATCTCATTAATATTATATACTTATATTGTTTTCCTCTATAATGACATAATTAGCCCATTTAGCTCCAAAAAGACATAGTTAGCTAATTTAGCTCCAAGAAGAGGAGAAGAGGAGAAATGAAAAGGAAGAACAAAAAGAAGAAGAGAAAGAGAAGAGAAGGAGATGGAGAAGGAGGAGGAGGAGAAGAAGAAGAGAAGAAGGAGAAGGAGGAGAGGGAGCCCTCCTTATTCTCCTTCTTCTTCCCTCCTTCTTCTCCTCTTCTTCTCCTTCTTCTTCTCCTATTCTCCTCCTCCTTCTCCTTCTCCTTCTCCTCATCCTCCTCCTCCTCCTTATTCTTGTTTTTTCTTCTCCTTCTTGTCTTCTTGCTTCTTCTCTTTTTTCTTCAATTTAGCTTATTTGTCATATGTATGTTGTTGTTCTTCTTCTTTTGACTTTCTTATTCCCATTTTGCAGATTGGATGTACCCCATGCATGGAAGATGGCATTGGAGTGCTTTAGTTCCCATTTTTATTTG
Organism: Hordeum vulgare subsp. vulgare; assembly: GCF_904849725.1. Classification (NCBI taxonomy): domain Eukaryota; kingdom Viridiplantae; phylum Streptophyta; class Magnoliopsida; order Poales; family Poaceae; genus Hordeum; species Hordeum vulgare. Next base: position 273,744,323 of record NC_058519.1, on the reverse strand, counting down.
AGTTGATGAACAATGTGGAACTATATGTATATGTATATATGGATGAACAATATATGTGCAACTATATGTATGTATATATGGATGAAACTTTGTATGTGTTGGTTCTTTTGATATATGGGATGTACGTTGATGAACAAATGGCATTGATGAGCTTTATATGTATATCATATACGTGTTGTGACCTATTTATCACATATGTGCTATGAATTATATATATATGTGCTGTGAAATAGAAAAAATAAACAAAAATGTGACAATATAGGCTCTTTGTCGTCTACCAGCTAATGGGAAAGGCCTTTGCCATCAGCTGACCGACGGCAAAGGTGCCACATCGCACCCAGCTGTGATCCCTGGGTGTCCATATAGTCTCTTTGCCGTCTGCTTCCTGGGGGGCAGACGGCAAAGAACAGGGCACAGAGGAGGGGGAGGAGAGGTAGGCAGACGACAAAGAGTGGAGGGGGGGGGGGAAGGAGGTCGAGGCAGACGGCAAACAGTGGAGGTGGAGGCTGACGGCAAAGAAGAGGGCGAGGCAGACGACAAAGATTGGAGGGGGGGAGGAGGTGGAGGCAGACGACAAAGAAGAGGGCGAGGCAGACGGCAAGACCTCCATTAGCCCCTAACGGAGGCAATGCCTGACGGCTGCCGTCTCGACCTCTTTGCCGACTGCTCTTATGAAAAGCTGACAGCAAAGCTCTTGGCCGTCCGCTTCGGTGAGGCTGACGGCAAAGAAGCTACAATGCCGTCGTAGGCTGACGCAGAATTTTTGCCGACCGGTGGCAGACGGCAAAGACCTTTGCCGTCGGTGGAGTCCTCTTTGCCGTTTGTGATGGGAGACGGCAAAGAAGCTGATTCCTGTAGTGAATCCCTTTTGTAGCAAGGGACAAGCCTGGACAAATTCTTATAGGAGGAAAAACGCTCCTGAGAACACACGGGAATTTCTGTCATGCTAGTTTCATCATGTTCATATGATTCACGTTCGTTACTTTGATAGTTCGATATGTGGGTGGACCGGCGCTTGGGTACTGCCCTTACTTGGACAAGCATCCCACTTATGATTAATCCCTCTCGCAAGCATCCGCAACTACGAAATAAGAATTAAGACAAAATCCAACCGTAGCATAAAACTAGTGGATCCAAATCAGCCCCTTACGAAGTAACGCACAAACTATGGTTTAAGCTTCTGTCACTCTAGCAACCCATCATCTACTTACTACTTCCCAATGCCTTCCTCTAGGCCCAAATAATGGCGAAGTGTTATGTAGTCGACGTTCACATAACACCACTAGAGGAAAAACAACATACAACATATCAAATTACAGAACGAATACCAAATTCACATGACTATTATTAGTATGACTTATCCCATGTCCTCAGGAACAAAAGTAAATACTCACAAAGCATAATCATAATCATGATCAGAGAGGTAATGAGTAGAAACAAGGATCTGAACATAAACTCTTCCACCAAATAATCCAACTAGCATCAACTACAAAGAGTAATTAACACTACTAGCAACCTTACAAGTACCAATCGGAGTCGCGAGACGGAGATTGGTTACAAGTGATGAACTAGGGTTTGGAGATGAGATGGTGCCGATGAAGATGTTGATGGTGACGAGTCCCCTCCGATGAGAGGAGTGTTGGTGATGGAGATGGCGACAATTTCCCCCTCCGGGAGGGAAGTTTCCCCGGCAGGATCGTCCTGCCGGAGCTCTAGATTGGTTCTGCTCAAGTTCCGACTCGTGGCGGTGGCGAAACCACGAAAAAGCTCCTCTGTGATTTTTTCCTGGACGAAACCCTCCATATAGCAAAAGAGGGGGGCCAGTGGGCCAGTGGGCTTCCCACAAGCCCCCATGGCGCGGCCTGGGGGGGGGGGGTGGCCGCGCCGTGGAGGCTTGTGGGCACCCCTGGTGCCCCTCTGGCACTTCTTCGGCCCAGTATTTTTGATAAATCGGGAAAAAATCCCCGTTGATTTTCACGGCGTTTGGAGTTGCTAGAATAGGTATCTCAACTTTGCTCCACTTTCAGGCCAGAATTCCAGTTGCCGGTATTCTCCCTCTTCATGTAAACCTTGCAAAATAAGAGAGAAAAGGCATAAGAATAGTACCGTGAAGTGAAATAACAACCAAAGAAGCGATAAATATCAACATGAAAACATGATGCAAAATGGATGAATCATTGACCCCATCAAAGCAAAGGCACCCGCACTATCAGAAGTTGGTTTATGGGATCTACCTCACCGTGAAGAAGGTGGTCCACTACTTCCAAGATCATTCAGTCACAGTTATCAGTGACCCTCCGCTAGCAGAAATTATGCACAATCAGGACACTACTGGCCGAGTCGCCAAATGGGCGATTGAACTCATACCGTTGGAGATCTAGTTTGAAGCCAAGAAAGAAATCAAGTCTCAGGCCCTGGCAAATTTCCTCACCGAGTAGGTAGAGCAAGAGAAACCCGCTCCAGTCGTCCCTTAGCATTGGACTATGTTCTTTGAAGGATCTAAGATGCCCCACGGCTCGGAGGCCGGGGTGGTTCTCGTTTCCCCCATGGAGACCAGTTGAGCTACATGCTCCAGATTCACTTTGATTCGTCCAACAACGAGGCCGAGTACGAGGCCCTCCTGTATGGGCCCCGCATGGCGAGCTCACTCGGTATCCACCGATTGATGGTTTACGGCGACTCAGATCTCGTCATCAACCAAGTCATGAAGGAATGGGACATTCGAAACCCAGCTATGACACCCTACTGTAGTGCGGTCAGGAAGCTAGAGAAGAACTTTGAAGGATTGGAACTACACCATGTGCCTCGAGCCAAGAACCAAGGAGCTGACGACTTGGCGAAGATCGAGTTCACTCGGGGGATTATTCCAAAGGGTGTGTTCTTGTAAAACCTACGCGCCCCCTCGGTCAAGGAGGAACCTTTCACCGAGGAGCCCCCCCCCCCCAAGTAATTGGTTCGTACGATCCGACTGAGATTGATGTCCCGGCCGTGGTCGACCTCATCCACGAGATGCTGGTCATCACTCCGGAGTGGACACAACCTTAGTTAGCTTACTTGCTGATGACCCACAACTGTAGGGGATCTATCGTATCCTTTTCGATAAGTAAGAGTGTCGAACCCAACGAGGAGTAGAAGGTATTGACAAGTGATCTTGAGCAAGGAATAACTGCAAGTACTTAAAGGTAAATTTTTATGGGTTTTCTAGTATAAGCATCAAGGAAATAAATGCAAGTAAACTAAATCATGCCGAGGTGCAGCAAGTGGCCCAATCCTTTTAAACACAAAGGATAAGCCTAGGGACTAAATTATAAAGACTAATGCGTACCTGAGGACACACGGGAGAGAAAGTCAAGTGCTTTCGCCATACTTTGTCTAATACTATGTTTTGTATTGATAAGTATTATGTGGGTGGATCTTAACTAGATTAAGACAAGTACACTCTTATGATTAATCCCTCTTGCAAGCATGCGCAAATACAAGAGGGAAATTAAGGCAAAGCCTAACCATAGCAATAAGCTTTAGGATCCAATACTCCCTCATGCAAAAGTTTGCGAACAGGGATTCATGTTTCTGTCACTCCGGAACCCACCATAAGTATTCTTTATACACGATGCATTCCCTTAGGTCCTTAAAAAGGCGAAATGTTATGTAGTCGATGTTCACATAACACCACTAGAAGAATAACACCATAACTTAAATATCAATCAATACATATTACTTCAACATCATATGACTACTAGCATCTATACTTTTCCCATGTCCTCAAGAACTAATGGGACTACTCACAAGACATAAAAGAGATCATTATCAGAGGTGATGAAAATATGATTAAGAATCTGGTCATAACAATAATCCTCCAACAAAACTCAATAGCATTCACCACAAAAGAGTAATGAACACCGGTAGAGTAGAGGGGATGAATAGTGCAAGGTACAACTCCGATTGCAATGGTGAAGTAGATGCGATGAAGGTGGAGATGGTGATGGTGTTGGTGATGATGGTGATGACGATCTCGATGATACCCGTGACGATGGTGATGAGGATGAGGACGATCTCCCCTTCCGGGAGGAATTCTCCTCGGCGGAATCTGCCCGCCGAAAAGGTCTTTTCTTCTTTGCAGGTTTCCGCCGCAGAGCGGCGGCGGAATCGCAAAAACTCTTTTGTCAACGTACCTTTTAGGTCAAGAGGAACATATAGGACAAAGGAGAGCACCGGACGCGGGACCCACCACCCAGGCGGCTCCTGGCACGGCCTAGGGGGGCCCGCGCCAGCAGGTCGCCTGGGTGACCTATGGCCCCCTCCGGCCTTTCTTTGTCCTGTCTTCAGGATCCATTTGGAAACTTCTTCCCTCAAATTTTCAGCGTAGTTGGAGATGTTCTGATATTGCAACTCTTCATGCTATTTTCTGTGCTGATTCATGCGTCTACTGTTTCGGCACCGAAAAGTTGTAAACTGTGTAAAATAAGCCAAAACACTATATGTACATCATCATAATGTGAAATATATCATTGAATAGTGACAAATTATCATACAAAAAGCTGATACATTTTGGATGTATCAACTCCCCAAGCTTAGACCTCGCTTGTCCCCAAGCGAATTCTGAGCTCGGTAAACATATCCACAAGTTTAGAGAGTGAAGCGTCGATAAATAAGAATTTAGAGAAGAAGGATCATAAATTCTCTACCACACTCAACCATCCTCAACAGCAATCTCAACTCATAAGGCCCTTATGAAAGAATAATATCAATTACAATCAAAAGTAGAGCTAAGAAAACTCATCAAACCATGGCAAACATGTCCTTGGTCAAAGAACAACTAGTGAAAATGTTATTAGTCAAGAAGTGAAAATGCTAACACAAAGGAAGATGTTTGCTTTAGCTAAGCCTTAACAAACAACTTACTTATCTTAATGATAACATCAACAACAGTGTAATATGACAACTCTCAATGAAACAATATGAATACATGCATATTTGTCAACATAAAGTGTCTGCTCTTTTCAGGATAGAAAGAAGTAGGTTTTACTGACTCAACAGAAAAGTAAAAGATTGGCCCTTCGTAGAGGGAAGTAGGGAAAACTCTTGTGCTAGAGCTTTCTTAGAGATTTTGAAATCAACAAGATTGTAAAATAGGCCTTTGACAGGTGCATAATTAGTAAACGAATGCTAGTAGATAGCGCAATACTTCTCATGTTGGATAAGTTTTGAGGAATGACTCCCAAAGTGGGGACGATCACATCCCCTTAGTCTCCTTTGTTTATCACTACCAAAGTTTTCTGATTTCTCATCAACAAAGCGTGAAGGAGGTTTCGTTTGTTGTTATTATCGTTTACGAGCTCCACGCACTCATGCCAGTCCCTCCTCGTATTAGGGGTTCGCAGATCACATGCAAACCCAAGATAAAACTTGTCCAGTATGAGAAGATCATGAATTATCTACTACTTCCTCATGAGCTAAAACAGAAGCACAAAACAGGGAGTAATATTTGAAGGTTTAAAGATAGCACATGAGTAATATACTTTAGGAGTGGCGGTGAAATACCACGTGTAGGGAAGATAAGGTGGACTCTTGGGAAGGTTGAGGTTTCAGGGTATGGATGCACAAGAAGTATTCCTGCTTAGTGCAAGGGTTGGCTAGCAAAAGCTTTTAAGAGAAGAAAAATAATGTTCACTTGGATGCAAAACAATATAAAGTTTAACATGAAGAATTCACATAAAACATCAAGTTGTCTTCCTTGTCTGCATAACACTTCAAGCATAAGAACATAATGGTTTTGGCTATATCGCTACTCGAAAAACTCATGCTTGTTGTTATGACCAATGCTATTTTTGCCAAGATTAAATAAAGTTTTCAAAGCCATACCTGATGTGGAAGATCAATACACCCATAAGAATCAGCATATAAGATCGATTGCATGAAGAGGATACCAAGTGCAGCAAACAAAGCAATAGACTTCTCATTAATATTCCATCATAGACACTGCACGCTCACAGATACAAGACTCTCCACAAAGCAGTGATAGACCTCAATGCAAACACCTATTTCATAAGATAATTTCCCTAGACATGATACGACACTAAACTTGACCATTAAAGATAAAGGATAAAAATAAAGATACCAGACACTGCCCCAAGCTTGGAATAAGTTAAGGGAATGCCATTACCCACGAAGATTTCACACTTCATCCTTGTTCTTGTTCCTCGGGTAATCCTTAGCAAAACGCTTCCATGGCAGAGGTCCTCCCTCCACATAGGATTCTTCAGTCTCCAAGATCCTGCTTTCGGCAGATAAGCCTATGCGCAAAAACTTAAGTTCATACTCACAGTTCTGGTTTTAAAGGTCATAGATGTGCCCTTGAAGCTCGAACAATTTGGTTTCTAGTGCGGGTATGATTGATTGCACTTCCTTCATCTCCTCCAAATGTTCCCTCTTTAGCTCGGCGATGATATTACAGTTGTCCTCGACACCACAGTCGATCATCAACTTGTACTTGAAGACTTCTTGCTCTACTTCTTCCAGCCTGTCCCTGGTGCTCCCCTCCTTGACATGTTCCTCCAAATCTTCTTTGTGGAGGACACCATCCTCCACCCAAAGGGTTTGAGGGTGTCTCTTTACATCTGTGAGATAAGGGTTGATGACGTTGACGAGGAACTTGTCCTTGGGAGATTTGGGGAAGCCATGGTACCTAAGTTTGCCGAAAGTTCTCGTGGCACAAACAGATCGAAAATAAAATGCATGGAGTCGCAAGATACAAAGCCGGGACGATCCGGCAGAATATGTAGGAAACATTTCTGCACCAAAAGGAAGGTAACAAGCCAAAGTAGGGACGGAGACGAACTGTGGGTGGTCCAGGCGGCCTCCTAGCGCGGCCAGGGGATAGCCCGCGTGAGCAGGTCGCCTGGGTGACCTGTAGCTCCTCTCCGGCTCCGTTTCGGCTCGGAATTTTCCTAATTTTGGAAAAACGCATAATACGAAACTTTCATTGATGTTCGTGAAGTTTCCTTACCGTATTCCACTACTTTTCTTATTCTACTTCTGCCGGTGTCTGATATAGTGTTGCAATATGTTCTTCGTGAGTGGCTACCTGTATCACATCCACCTCTACACTCATGGGGGTCTCCAGCCATGTAATGCTTGAGTCTTTGCCCATTCACAACATGTGGTTTTGTGCCTTTAAAATTATCAATCTTGATTGCACCGGAACGATAGACTTCTTCGATATGGTACGGTCCTTCCCACTTGGTAAGTAATTTACCTGGAGAAAACCTGAAACGAGATCTATATAACAAAACTTTGTCACCAACATTAAATTCACGTTTCAAAATTCTCTTGTCATGCCACTTCTTTTTACCTTTTCTTTGAACGTTTTTGCGCTCTCGTAAGCTTCACTTCTCCACTCATCTAAATAAGTAAAGTTCATGAGACGCTTTTCACAAGCAAGCTTTGGTTCAACATTAAGCTCTCTAACGGCCCAGAAAGCTTTGTGCTCTAACTCTAGAGGTAGATGGCATGCCTTGCCATAAACCATCTTATATGGAGACATCCCCATGGGATTTTTGTAAGTAGTTCTATACGCCCACAAGGCATATCCTAGCTTATTGGACCAGTCCTTTCTAGAATTGTTCACTGTCTTTTGCAAGATCAACTTGATCTCTCTATTTGTGAGCTCAACTTGCCCACTTGTTTGAGGGTGGTAGGGTGAAGCAATTCTATGATTAACATCATATTTGGCTAGAGGTTTTTCAAAAGCACCATGTGTAAAATGTGATCCTCCGTCGGTCTTGATGTACCTAGGTACACCAAACCTAGGGTAGATTACATCCTTGAGAATTTTCAAAGATGTCTTGTGATCAACACTTCCGGTGGGGATTGCTTCAACCCACTTGGTCACATAATCTATAGTTACTAAGATGTGAGTGTACTTGTGTGAAGGATGGAAAGGACCCATAAAATCAAAACCCCGGCAATCAAAAGGCTCAATGACTAGCAAATAATTCATAGGAATCATACTAATATTACCAACTCTCTAGCACTTATCATAGGATAAAACGTAATTTCTAGTATGTTTAAAGAGAGTAGGCCAATAAAAAACTGACTGGAGAAGCTTGTGTGCGGTCCTCTCACAGGCATGATGTCCTCCATAAGGACTGCTATGACATTGTCTCAAGATATCCTTCTGCTCATGCTCTGGTATGCCTCTCCTCACAATTCCATCTGCACCTTCTCTAAAAAGATGTGGGTTATCCCAAAAGTAATACCTCAAGTCGTGGGAGAACTTCTTCTGCTACTGGAATGTTAAACCTGGAGGCAAAAACTTTGCAACAATAAAGTTAGGATAATCTGCATACCATGGATCTGAATTAGATTTCACGTGTAAAACAACTAACTATTCGTGCGGAAAACTATCGTTGACTGTAATGGGATCGTGTGGTATGTCCTCCATCCTAGAAAGGTTGTGTGCTACAGGGTTTTCTGCTCCTTTCCTATCAACAATTTGCAAATCAAATTCTTGAATAAGAAGGACCCATCTGATAAGCCTTGGTTTGGCATCCTTCTTTTCCATAAGATACTTAATAGCAGCATGATCAGTATGAATGATGACTTTAGAATCATCAATGTAAGGCCTAAACTTATCCTAAGTAAACACTACCGCTAAAAATTCTTTCTCACTACTAGCGTAATTCTTTTGAGCAGTGTCAAGGGTTTTGCTAGCATAATGGATAACATTCAATTTATTATCAGCCCTTTGTCCTAACACAGCTCCAATAGCAAAGTCACTAGCATCACACATGATTTGAAAAGGCGAATTCCAATCATGTGGTTGGACTATATGGGCGGTTATCAAGGCTTTCTTAAGAACTTCGAAGGCTTCCTTACAATATTCATCAAACACAAAAGGAATATCCTTCTGGATAAGATTATTAAGGGGTATAGAAGTTTTAGAAAAGTCTTTAATAAATCTCATATAGAAACCATCATGACCGAGGAAACTACGAATACCTCTGATGTCTTTTGGATAAGGCATTCTCTCGATTGCTTCGACATGTCCACCTCGATTTCTTTTTCAGAAATCTTGTGGCCAAGAATAATTCCCTCATTGACCATGAAGTGGCACTTCTCCCAGTTGAGTACCAAGTTCGTCTCCTCACATCTCTGCAAAACTTTATTAAGGTTGTGGAGACACAGGTTGCGGAGAAATCGACCATGAAGACCTCCACAATTTCCTCACAAAAACCTTGAAAGATAGAGGACATACACCTTTGAAAAGTAGCAAGAGCGTTGCATAAACCAAAAGGCATATGTCTATAAGCATAAGTACCAAAGGGACAAGTAAAAGTGGTCTTCTCTTGATCGACAGTATTAACATGAATTTGAGAGAAGCCAGAGTACCCATCAAGATAGCAAAAGTGAGTGTTTTTGGATAACCTTTCAAGCATTTAGTCGATGAATGGCAGTGGGTAGTGGTCCTTCCTGGTTGCCTTGTTCAGCTTCCTGTATTCAATACACATTCTATATCCAATCATAATTCTTTGAGGTATTAGTTAATTTTTATCGTTAGGAACCACAGTCGTACCTCCTTTCTTCAGAACACAATGTACTGGACTTACCCACTTACTATCAACTATAGGGTAGATAATACGTGCGGCTAGAAGCTTGAGGATTTCGGTCCTCACAACATCCTTCATCTTCTGGTTTAACCGTCGTTGATGATCAACAACCGGTTTAGCATCAGGCTCAAGATTGATAGTATGCTCACAAATAGATGGACTAGTCCCCTTAAGATCATCAAGGGTATAACCAATATCGCCTCGGTGCTTACAAAGGACTTCCAATAATCGTTCTTCTTCATATCCTGAAAGGTTAGAATCGATAATAACAGGATATACTTTATTTTCATCTAAATAAGCATACTTAAGCGTACTGGAAAGAGGTTTAAGATCAAACACCAGGTCTTCTTTTGGTTTCGATAAAATTACCAAAGGCTCAACCGGAAGGTTGTGCTTCAGGATAGCAGGTTGTCTCAAGAATAGGTCATCTAGCTCATTCCTTTCCTGCATATGAATATCATTATCGTGGTTTTCCATAAATTGCTGCAAAGGATCATTAGGAGGAATAGCAATAGAAGCAGTCTCTTAACTAATTTTATCATTACTACGTAGATCAGTACCACGAGTTTGCTTCGAGAATTTAGAAAATTTAAATTCATATGGCTCAACATTAAATTCAACAAATACTTTTCCTTTCCTCCATTCTATAATAGATCCACAAGTTTTGAGAAAATGCCTACCAAAGATAATAGGGCAAAAAGTATCTTGTACTGAACCAAGTACTAAAAAGTTGGTAGGATATCTTACCTTTCCACATAGAACTTCAACAACTCGTACAATTCCAATAGGAGAGATAGTTTCTTTGTTTGCGAGATGAATAGTAACATCAACTTCTTCAATTTCACATGGTAGAATCTCATTCATAGTCTATTGATAAACTGAAAAAGGAATAGCACTAGCACTGGATCCCAAATCACATAGACCATAATAATTACGATCTCCTATTTTAACAGATACAAATGGAGTACCTGAAATTGGGCCTTTATTCTTGGGTGTAACAAGGTTAGTGGAAACAACACAAATTTATGTTGGAATCCTTCATATTACTAGTAACAGGATACTTGACTAATGCAACTCGAGGGTCGACTTTAATCAGGTCCTCATGCTCATCGGTCGTTCTTTCATTTTTGTTGAGGATGCCTGTGACAAAAGAATGCTCCCTCATCCTTGTGGGAAAAGGGAGCTTTTCATATTCAACTGCAGGCAAGATAGGGTTAACAACATTAATATCAACAGGTAGTTCCTTAAAAGGTTTATGGTGTTGATCCTTCTTCTTCTGAGAAGAGTCAATATGAGAGGAAAAGTATTTGAAAAAATCAATTAGAAGCTAGGAATCAAGACCAATATTACCGCAAAAGGTATTGAAGTAATCAGTTTTCACATTGCTCTCAATGTAATCACGCTCATAATTTATAACGGGTTCAATACCTTTATCAATCTCCGAGTCTTCAGTTTTCTTCTAGATCCTTTCAGTAAGATCTCACTTAGCTTCAGTGCTTTTGATGGAGAATGCCCCACTAGAGGAAGAATCAAGCATCTCTTTATCTTGATGATAAAGCCCTTCATAAAAATTTGTGAGTATAGTTTCTTTGGAGAGATCATGATTGGGACATTTGAGCATTAAAGACTTCAATCTCCCCCAAGCTTGAGTGATGCTTTCTCCATCACGAGACCAAAAGTTATAAATATAATTCGTGTCTCGATGTATTTCATGAAGAGGATAAAACTTTGCATAAAAGAGAGGCATAAGATCTTGCCAATTTAGTAACTGAGAGTCATCAAGAAGCCAATACCAGTCTAAAGCCTTATATTTTAGTGATAGAGAGAATAGCTTTATCATAACAAAATCCATCGATATACCTGCAAGCTTAAATAAGGAGCATAGTTGTGAAAGATATAGCAAGTGTTCCCCTGGATGTCTATCTCCCGCATATCGATTAGCCAAAACACAATCAATAATACTAGTTGGTAATTTAAAAGGCACAATATCAGTACATGGGGGAGGCTTCTCCACCACAATAGCATTGTGGCAGTTCCCCACTAGCAACAAACCAAGAGCATAGTGGTCCATAGGCACAAAACGCGGGAATAGTAAAACAAAAATAGCACGTACAGCGTAAAGGTTTCCTTACCAATTTCACTTACCAATAGTGCTCCACTCCCGGGCAACGTCGCCCGAAAATGGTCTTGATGAATCACAAGTGTAGGGGATCTATCATAGCATTTTCAATAAGAGTGTCAAACCCAACGCGGAGCAGAAGGTATTAACAAGTGATCTTGAGCAAGGAATAACTGTAATTACTGAAAGGTAAATTTTTATGGGTTTTCTAGTATAAGCAACAAGGAAATAAATGGAAGTAAAGTAAATCGTGCCGAGCTGAAGCAACTTGCCCAATCCTTTTAAACACAAAGGATAAGCCGAGGTACTAAACTTATAAATACTAAGGAATTCCTGAGGACCCACATGAGAGACAGTCAAGTGCTTTCACCATACCGTGTCTAGTACTACGTTTTGTATTGATAAGTGTTATGTGGGTGGATCTTAACTAGTGCATCATCTAGGCTAATACAAGTACACTCTTATGATTAATCCCTCTTGCAAGCATTCGCAAATAAAAGAGACAAATTAAGGAAAACCCTAACCATAGCAATAAGCTTTAGGATCCAATACTCCCTCATGCAAAAGTATGCGAACTGGGGTTCAGTTTTCTATCACTCCGGCAACCCACCATAAACATTCATTATAAACGATGCATTCCCCTAGGTCCTCAAAAAGGGAAGTGTTGCGTACTCGATGTTCACATAACACCAATAGAAGAATAACACCATAACTTAAATATCAATCAACACATATTACTTCAACATCATATGACTACTAGCATCTAGACTTTTCCCAAGTCCTCAAGAACTAATGGAACTACTCACAAGTCATAAAAGAGATCATGATCAGAGGTGATGAAAATATGATTAACAATCTGGTCATAACAATAATCCTCCAACAAAACTCAATAGCAATAACCACAAAAGAGTAATCAACACTGGTAGAGTAGAGGGGATGAATAGTGCAAGGTATAACTCCGATTGCAATTGTGAAGTAGATGGGATGAAGGTGGAGATGGTGCTGGTGTTGGTGATGATGATGCGCGTGACGATGGTGATGACGATGAGGATGATCTCCCCTTCCGGGAGGAATTCTCCCCGGCGGAATTTGCCCGCCGGAAAGGTCTTTTCTTCTCTGTAGGTTTCCGCCATGGAGCAACGGCGGAATCGCGAAAACTCTTCTGTCCCCATAACTTTTAAGTCAAGAGAAACATATAGGCCAAAGGAGAGCACCGGAGGTGGGAGCCACCACCCAAGCGGCTTCCTGGTGCGGCCTAGGGTGGGCCCGCGCCAGCAGGTCGCCTAGGTAACTTGTGGCCCCCCTGCGGCCCTTCTTGGGCATGTCTTCGGGATCCGTTCGGAAACTTCTTCCCTAAAATTTTCAGCGCAGTTGGAGATGTTCTGATATTGCAACTCTTCGTGCAATTTTCTCTGCTGAATCATGCGTCTGCTGTTTCGGCACCGGAAAGTTGTAAACTGTGTCAAATAATCCAAAACACTATAAGTACATTATCATAATGTGAACTATATCAATGAAAATAGACAAATTATGATACAAAAAGGTGATGCATTTTGAACGTATCACTTGCTCCAGCAAGAGCTTCCCGAGGACGAGGAGGAATCGCGCTAGTCTGTTCGGCGATCTAAAGCTTTTTAATTACCCGGGTACAAATTATACAAAAAGAGTGCTACAGGAGTCAACCAGAAGTGCATCTCTTCGGAGGAAGGGCTTCAAATCCTGCACGAGATCCACTCAAGAACCTTCAGCCACCATGCGTCCTCTTGGACCCTGGTGGCAAAGGCCTTCTGAGCAAGATTTTTATTGGCCCCGCGCCAATCCGGAGGCAAAGGACATGGTGGACTTCTGCATCGGATGGGAGTTCTACAAGAACCAGTCACATAAGCCTGCATCGATGCTGAAGACGATCCCACTCACGTGGACATTGGCCGTATGGGGCCTCGACATGGTCGGCCCTCTACGCACCAGATCGAGTGGATTCACTCACTTGCTGGTTGCGGTAGACAAGTTCACCAAGCGGGTGGAAGCCAAGCCCATCAAAAGCTTGGACTCGGCGACCGCCTTCAATTTCATTCGACAGATCATCTTCCGATTTGGAGTCCCCCATGACATCTTCTCGGACAATGGGTCCAACTTCGATTCAGATGAATTCTGTGAGTTCTTCCACTCCTAGGGCACTCAGGTTAACTATGCCTCCGTGGCACACAAGCAGTCGAATGGACAAGCCGAGCGGGCGAATGGTATGATACTCCAAGGCATGAAGCCCTGGTTGGTGAGGGATCTCAAATACGCCGCTGTCGCATGGGTCAAGGAGTTGTCATGTGTTCTATGGGGTATGAGAACGACTCCAAATCACTCCACCCGGCGAACTCCCTTCTTCTTGGTGTACGGCTCAGAAGCCATCCTGCCAAGTGACCTCCGTCACAACTCCCCCCGAGTGGAGCAGTACAATGAATCCGAAGCTGAAGCAGCGGTCCAGGATAGCCTTGATCTTCTAGAGGAAGAGAGGGAGCTAGCCCTCATCCGATCCACGGTGTACCAGCAGGACCTTCGACGCTACCATGACAGACAAGTCAGGGGTCGAGCGTTTCAAGAGGGGGATCTGGTCCTTCGACTGGACCAACAGAGACCCCACAAGTTGGCGCCTCCGTGGCAAGGGCCATACGCCATCTCCAAAGTTATTCACAATGGAGATTACCGACTGTACAACATCGACAATGAAACGGAGGAACCCAGAGCTTGGAACGTGGACCTGCTCCGCAAGATCTACACATAGAACTTTCTTTATTCCTGTAATGAATCCCAATGAATAGAAGAATAAAGTGCTCACCTTTTTTGACTATCTTCGAATACTTCACTCTGGTGAAACCATTTTTCAAAAATTCATCCGATTGATAAGCTAATGGGCCAATTAATCGCTACTCATTGGGTGGCCGATTCGAATAACACCTATTCATCGCGTTAACTTGTCGGACCGATTAAATGGCTTGTCAGGTCGATTAAATGGCATGTTAGACCGACTAATAGGTTGTTAGGCCGATTAATCTTAGTTGTCCTACAAACTCGTGGGCCAAAAAGGCCAAAACTTTTGGCATGTAACCTCTCCCATCCTCTTGTAGCTCCTCAATAGCTAGGATTTGATCAAACAGTCCCCTATTATGGTATATCTCATAGCTGAGAGGATGAGAGTAGGGTATAATACATAAAAAACTAGAATATGTTCACATGTTCCTATTTAACCTACCGATTAATGGCCGACCGATTAATCCAGTTAATAGGACGATTCATCGATTAATCGCTACTCCCGAGCCGACCGGGCAGCTACGAGTTACCAATTTCCTTAACAATGGGTGAAACACACCCCTAGTGGGTGTAAAACCTTAACCACGAACCTATCTTCATTTAAGGTGAATCCTGCCTCGAGTGAAGATGACCTCTTCAGTTGGGGGCTTAGCCGCGGACTAGCTTTCACCAAAGTCAAGATAGTTCCGAATGAAGTCGTGATCGTCATTCAGATACCTTGATGGACAAGAACATCAGAGAGTACGCAAGAACTATCATCTCGGTAGCAAACCTGTTTCACCTAAGGTGAACCCTACCCCGAGTGGTCGTGGAAATATCTACACTCGGGGGATAGCCGCCAACCAGTTTTCGCCTAAGCTAGAGGGGTTCCAGATGAAGGCAAGACCTCCATTCGGGTGCCAAGATGAGCAAGATGATCATTTCTTGGTAGCGAACCTGCTTCGCCTAAGGTGAACCCTACCCCGAATGATCATAGGAACCTCCACACTTGGGGGCTTAGCTGTGGATGAGCTTTCGCCGAAGTCCAAGGGGTTCCGAGTGAGAGGCGAGACCTCCATTTGAGCGCCAAGATGAATAGAACAATCATTCCTAGCTGCGGACATGTTCTCGCCTAGGGTAGAACTTGCCCCGAGTGAGGATCGCGTCCATGCTCGGGGGCTTAGCTGTGAACCAGTTTTCGCCTAAGTCAAAGCATCCTCGAATGATGGCGTGATTGCCATTTGGACGCCATGATGGACAGGGCCATCGACGAGTTCGAAAGAACTATCATATTGGTAGCGAACCTGTTTCACCTAAGGTGAACCCTTCTCCGAATGATCGTAGAAACCTCCACACTCGGGGACTTAGCCACGAACCAGTCTTTGCCTAAGTTAAAGGGGTTCCGAATGAAGGCAAGACCTCCATTCGGGCGCCAAGATGAAAAAAAACGGTCATCCTTAAGCAAAAAAAATGTTTTCGTCTATGGAATGACGTCTCCCGAGTGAGGATGAACCTCCATGCTCGGGGACTCGGTCACGAACCAGTATTCATCCAAGTAAAAGAAAATCCATACAAGGGTAGCAAAATCCAAATGCAATTCAACGCGAACAACGTCGGTCTTCAGTTCAAACAAAAGGTGCGTGTGAGAAAGCCCAAGGCTCACTCAGAGTTTAAAGGGTTACATAAAACCAGTCTGCATACCGAGGCGAATTAAAACTTAAGAGTTTTTTTCCGAGGATCACTCGAAGGAGGAGACCCCACTACCTCCACGAAGGTATCAAGGTCGATACCATCGGTGATCTGGGTGGCCGCCTCCATGAACGTCTCCATGTTGTCCTCAAACTTGAGGCTTTTCCTGTTGACCACTCGGAGGTTCTTCAGCTTCTCCTCATCCACCCCCCTGTAGAGGATTCGGACGAGCGAGAGGGCAAGGTCCGCTCTAGCACGAGCCGCCAACTTCTTCCAAGACTGAAGGTACCCGGGAATAGGTTTTGCTCGATCAACAATCGTGTGAGCATCCTTCATGGGTTCTTCTTCCGGGCCGGTCCCCTCGTCAACCTCTGCCATAGCCAAATGGATCCATCTGAACTAGCCTAACATGTATTCGATGCGAGCTTCCAGTCCGAGGAGAGTAATGGCAGTACTGTCCTTCATAAGCCCATTCTTCGGGTTCTCTTCCTTCTCAATTGAAGTCTTTTCCTCCTCGAGATCGACACATAAAGCCGGATTCAATCGAAGAGAAATGATGAGGGTCACAATTCGGAAATGACAAGATAGCAGTAGAAATCATTCGAGATTCAGCCATACCTTTGAGCTTGCCGACAAGGTCTAAGCCAAAGTCATCAACAAACTTCTCCATCTCGGCTCTTTTGGAACTGACCTCCAAGAACTTGGTCTCCCACTAAGCATAGCTCTTCTTGAGGTCAGCAATCTCTCCCGCAGTGTTTTCAGCGGCCACCTTCAACAATCAGTTCTCCTCCTCGAGCTTCTCAACGTCCTTCAACTTGGCCTCGGCCGCCTTCGTCTATTGTTTGGCTTCCTTCTGAGCTAACACCAGTTCTACATCCCTCTTCTCGAGGGCCTCCTTCATGGCGACTAAAGAAATGGAATTCTTCAGCATCTCAGGAAGGCGATCTGGCAAGATAGCCAAAGTAGCATAGGAAAGAAAATCAATTCAAGATTCATTCGGTCAGCAGAGCTTACCTTCAACAGCTTTCTTCTCCTGCTCGAGGCGAATGCACTTGGATTTTCAGCTTCAAGATTGAGGCACAAATCCAACACCTCTTGATCAGCCGCTTCGGGACGTTCCATGGGCCCACAAGTAGTTTGCCGCCAGCAGGGTCAAGTCAGCAAAAATACAACAGAAACTCTAAGACTACCGCTGACTACCTCAGTCGACGGCAGTCTCGGGGACTACACCCAGCGGGTGCACTCAGCGCACCCCCACTGGAAGGATAATAGGAGACAAGGCTCCGTACCTTGTTGACTGCTACAAAACGGGATTAGAAACTGAGACTATCGCCGACTGTCACAGTCGACGATAGCCTCGGGGACTACATCTAGTGAGTGGGCTAAGCGCGCCCCCACTTTAAAGAAACATCAACACCCAGTGGGTGTGTATCCACTCGGGACACCCACTCGGATTCAAACTTTCCCGAACATACTTGGCCACGGCCTCGCTGGTGTCATATGCCTCCTTCAATCGTCTGAGAATCAGGTCCAGTTGAGCCAAAGCTTCTCTGCTTGCCTCCTCCTGATCCTCTAAGATGTGGTTGAGCTGGAAGATGCGGCAATCCAGTGGAGGAGGCAAGAGACCCGTTCCAAGTGATGTCCCGGCCGAGGTGGTCTCGCGGGCCTCACAAGTCTTGGTTCTCGGAACCCCTCAGCTAGGAGCGGCGGCCTACTTGGGCACCTCTTCAACTGCAGAAGGAGCCTCGGGGTCAAGTTCAATCATGTCTCGTGGTCTTGCACATGTTCACTAGAAGTAAATGGCCAAGCGCCGAATACTGAGTGAGCCTTCAGAAAAATCAAGTCTTACCTTTGGAGGAAGCAGCATCAGCGTCAGTCTTCCCCTTGTCAGCGGTCTGGGCTTCTAGAGAAGCGGTCGAAGTATCGGCCCTACAATATACACAACAAGAATACAACAATCATTCGGTGAAACATAGCCAACAAAGGAAAAGCCGTTCGGCAACGAAACATATGCCGAAGCGATGGGCACATCGACCTTGATGTGCGGCAGGATAGACTTCCGAGGTTTGGAGCTCGCGACCTTGGGCTGTTTGGCAGTCTTCTCCGGCGGTGTCGTGGACTCACTTTGGCCCCATTAGGAATTGCGGGTCGGCATAGCCGATACACTCGGCGTTGTCACCCTCGGGGTACTCAAGGTGCCAACATGGGTCCTCGGATCTTGGCGCGCCTTGCTGCGGGCCTCGGGTGGGACCTCTTCAGACGGAGAGGACTCCGCCTCATCCCCCTAATTATCATTGTCACTCTCCTCCACCTCCTCCTCGTCGTCTTCATCATCACTATCTTCATCGTCACCTGCATCCGAGCCATCCGGGCACTCGGTGTCGCTCTCCACATCAACGAGCATTCGGTCAACCACCGGGATGGAGCTGACTAGCCCGGTAAAAGCTTGTCGAGTGGGGAAGATCGTGTTACAAAAAGTATAGGGAAAATGAGGAAAATCACTCGGACATAAAGGGCAGTAGCTTACCTCATTCGGCAGAATCGCCACTACGAAAGGAGGCACCGTCCTAGCCCCCTAGGGTTGTCCCTCTCCGGAGTGATGGCCATGATCTTATCTTCCAGTTGCTTCTCCGTAACCTCCTCCGGGTGAACACGAGTTCGGTTACCCGGCCCCTTGTACATCCACATGGGATGGGCTCTGGCCTGTAGGGTTGGATCATACGCTAAAAGAAGACTTCTAGGAGGTCCGGTCCATTGATGCCTTTGCGCATCACGCAAAAAGAATATCTACATCAACTTTATCCGCCTTTGAAATGGTCAAGGCAGGAGCCGACTGAACCGTATCAGTGGAATATGGTTGAAGACCTAAATGACCCTCTCCAACACAAACATCCTCGCAGTAGAACCAAGAGTACTGCCACTCCTTCACGGAATGGGGGAAGCTCATTTGGGGGAAGCTACTCTTGCCCCTGAGCTGGATACCTAGACCTACGAAGAGCTGCACTACATTGCTTTTGCCCCCGACTGAAAGGACTTCTTTACAGTCATCACTCGGCTAGTAAACAGGTGTTTGAACAAACCCTAGTGCATATGGCAACCGAGGAAGTTCTCACACAAAGAAACAAAAGCAGCTAAGTAGGAGACAACATTCGGAGGAAGATGATGCAACTTTGCACCGAAGGAGGCTAAGAAAGCTCGGAGGAAAGGATGTCGAGGTAGGGAGAAACCTCTCTCGACGTGAGTGATGAGAAGCACTTGCTCGTCGTCTCTCGGCGCTCTCTCAAACTCGCTGGCGCCGGGCAGCCGCCAGCTCTCCGGAGCAATGAGACCCTCGCCCTCCAGCTCCTGTAGACGCCCGGCTCTGACTCAGGATGGTAGCCAATGGCCCTGGATCCAGCCTGGTGGGAGTGCCCCAGTGTCCGAAGAACATCTAAGCGATCCTCTCTTGGCTCGCTTGGCCGTCGCCATCGCCTCTTTCACCATGGCGCTTGGTGGAAGCATAGTGACAAGCATACGCCAGCGTTGGAACACGGTGGGCGGTTTCGGCTGTGAGGTTTGGAAACGGGGAATAAGAGTCCAGATCTGAGGCACAGTACCTTGCCCCTCCCAACTGAAGGCCTTAAATACCATTAGAGAAGATGCCCCATCAAGTGCGCTGCCGCCCCGAAGAAGATCCATTGGATCCCGGTGATAGCGTGCACTATAGCACAACGAGACAATGAATGCACGAAAATTGGGGCATCGTGCCACTACCTACACTAACCACGCCGCCTCCAATTTCGCCGCCCCTGCGCATGCATCCAATTCAAAATCTGCGGAGGAAACCGCTCCCCCTCGCGATCCGAATGGACTCCACGTCCATGGCGTGTGACGAGATTTGCCGAGCACTCTTCCCACTTGTCCCTCCGCGGGACCCCGATCATTCGGGCAACACAAAAAGGCAATCCGGTCGTCTCTAACCCAATACGAGTGGATCCGTTCCAGCTCGTCGACTAGATACGTGGATCACTGGGTCCATGATCGTTCGAATCATCAAACAAATCTCCCCGAAAGATGTTCGATCTTACCGAATGTGAACTTACCCGCACGCCTGGACATTCATGATTTCTTGCTCTTGAATCCGTATTGGCTATCTAAGAGTCTGAATGACGCTGCCTCTGACAGCAACCCCCGTGCCTCTGAAACACCAAGGGAGTCATTCACTCAGCTAGAAAACCTCTACTGATTCGGGGGATACTGACGCTGTTATACTTAAGGGGTAGGCCTACAGACCCGTTTCCATAGGGGCCACCTAAGTACCCGTAAGGACATCAGTGTCCTATAAGTCAACATAATAGTCTCAACCTCATTCGGTCATTGTGCTCTCACTCAGTCACGTGAAGTCACTCGGTCTTCTTTGCGGTAGTCGGACGCTCCCCGGCACTCGGTCCACAACAAGGGAAGGACAATGAAGGGACTGCAACGTCCAAGGACATAAACACATGTGTGAAGGCCCATGAAGACCCGCGTTACCAGTAACCACAGGGACTAAGGCCGCAGTTACCTATAACTTCCCTCTTTATTATTATTTATTGCCTTTTAATGGTGCTCGGTTCGTTGTGGCATCCACTATATAAGCCACTCCCGGGCACCGTATCAAGGTTCAACACTTGTAATCTTTTATACCCCATAAGCAAACACCAGCCTCTGGGCTCGAGACGTAGGGCTGTTACCACCTCCGTGTGCGGCCTGAACTCGTAAATGAGAGTGCATCCACTGTGCCTAGCTAGACTTTGCCCCTTAGTTCGTACCCGTGGTACTATTTTCAGGATCATTCCCACGACAGCGGCCGCATGGGAAGGGAGGCATGTGGAGGCGATGTGACAGTGTTCGAGTGGAGGAAGGCTCGGCTCAGGGTGACGTGGTGCGCTGCGGTTGGTCGGGATGATGGTTGCTATGGTGCCAAGTGGTGGAGGTGTGCTAGTTGTGCACGGATGTAGAGGTGCAGGCAGGGGATAGAGGTTAGGGACGGGTAGGGTTTCCAAAATTGGTAGTGGGAGGTGTTTAAATAGTAATGGGGGATATGGTTTGAGGAATTTAGTCCATTTTTGGACCGTTCCATCTCGATCGGACGGTCCGGATGCGGGGAGATAGCTAGGTGGGCTAGTGGGCAGTGTAGATGGGCTAGGCTGAGAAAAGAGGGAGGTTTGCAGCCCGAGAACATTGTTTTTAAAACCAAAATGGTATGATATTTAAATTGACTATAGTGCCGCTAAATGTTTAGCGGTTTGGGTATTAAACCGACTACGAATGCGCTGAAATTTAGCAGGCGGTGTACCTACAATATATTAAGACCGCATAATAACTTTTGACCATTTCCAATAATATTTTTTACACACTTTAAAACCAATATTTTCATGATGCCGCCGGCGCGTGCGAGTGTGTTTTGATGCGAAATTATCCACGCGAGAATGGGAAGAACCGATAACTACGAACAGATGCAAGTTTTAAAAAATGATGGCCATAGAGGGCCGATGCAATGCATATGATGTGAATGATGCGATGATGAATGGTACAAATTAACAAATCACACGGCGAAACTCAAAATAAATGGAAGACGTCCCAATAATCGCTGTCGGGCAGTTACAAAGAGGTCCGGGGTGGCCTCTTATAGCCGACTAAGGGCTCATCGTGGTCGGAATCCTCGACCCTCCACAAAAACGTCTCGGGTGGCAACATGGAGGGGTTGGTGCTGCTTTTCAGTGTTTGTAGGAGTGGTGCGGGTTGCCGAGAAGGAAGAGGGGGGAGTGGAGAATGCTCTTGGGTGGGTCCCTAGATTTGCCAGAGAGTGACCGAGCTGGCGGCTCTAGGAACATGCCGATAGGGGCGAAAGAGAGGGAGAGGTAAAGCGGTTGACATGCAAGCATCGTGCGCACATCGAGGGGCATTGGTACGTGTGTAGGGACAGCCAGAGGTTGTCGGGGGTTCTGGATGGGCGCCGCTATAGTGCTCGGGTGCACTATAGCACGCTCCAAAGTGTAACTATGGCATGTCCATGCGTGCTTGTGTCTACTAGTGCCTAGCGGGTTCTCGTGGTTCCCTGGAATACTTAGGAGCTAAGGTACATGTAGGGAAAAAAGAAATGAGGGAGGAAAGAGTGTTTCCATTGACATCCACATAGGGAATCTTAAGGTTTTACCCCCACAATAAATGAGCTAGGGCAAGAAAATTTTATTCGAGGCAGTAGGGGACTATGGAACATTGTGGTAAAAATCTAAGCTCAAGGAGAATTGGGGATGTGGTAAAACTGTAACTTTTGTAATTCACCAGAATGCATTTGTTGTTGGTGTGAACTAGAGGTAGGATCCAAAGTATGCCTAGAGGGGGAGTTATTAGACTACTTGACCAAATAAAAAACTTAGCCTTTTCCCAGTTTTAGTTGTGGGCAAGTTTTAGCAATTATAGCAAGTCAAGCACACCCTACACATGCAAGTCTAAGAGTATAGCAACGGAACGTAAAGACATGCACATGTAAGTAGAGGCTAGGGATAGGAGGATCAAACACAAAAATGACAAAGTGATTTTTCGCTTGGTTCCGATAGGTGTTGCTATAGTACGTCCACGTTGATGGAGACTTCAACCCATGGAGGGTAACATCTGCGAGAGTCCATGGAGGGCTCCACCCATGAAGGGTCCACTGAAAACCAACCTTGTCTATTCCACAATGGCTTGTGTCCACGAAGGACTAGCCTCACGTGGGGTAGATCTTCATGAAGTAGGTGACATCCTTTCCCTTACAAACTTCTCGGTTCAACTCCACACAAAGTCGGGGGCTCCCAAGCGACACCGAACCAATCTAGGAGACACCTCTCTCCAAAAGGTAATAGATGTGTTAGTATGATCAACTCTTTGCTCCTGTGCATCAAAATATAGTGTCTTCCAAACTCAATCACTCTCTCACAGAATTGGCTTGGGTAGAAGAGATTGATTGCGTGGAAAGCAACTTGGGGAGACTAGAAATCAAGATTCATATTGTAGGAATGGAATATCTTGATGGCAACACATGAGTAGGTGGCTCTCTCCTGGAAAATGAACGGGCCAAGCGTTGGTTCGTTCTGAGTGCTTCCTCTATAATGAGAAGCGGGTGGAGGGGTATATATAGGCATCTCAAAAATCCAACAGTTACAACATTATTGGCCAACTTGATGAAACCGAAATAAAAAATCGGTTGCACCGACCAGTGCAAAATGTGGCAACTTTTGGCATTTCTCTGAGAATGGTATATAAATCTTGGTGGTCTGATTTTGGCTAGCCTAGGAAGTTACCTGTTTAAGTGTCACAGATTCCTAAAAGTCGGAAATTGCGATTTTTAGAAATGGGACAACAGAAAGTTGGTAACTGATTTTGGTTTCACCAAAATGAAACTTGTTGTCACCGAGACCTTAGGGTTTGGCATAAGATTCTGTATAGGGTAAAACCCATTAGGGCCAAAATGGAACTTGTTGTCACCGAGACCTTAGGGTTTGGCATAAGATTCTGTATAGAGTTCAGGCTTTCGACAGAATATTTGTGGGAGAATTTCATGAGGGTATTTGGTGGCTAAGGGTGTGTTTGGTTTGAGGACCAAAAGTCATGGAATGTCATGGTTCCATCCTATAGTCATGGGTTGGTTCCATCCTTGTGTTCAATTGATGATAAAAAAATGGCATGGGTTGGTTCCGTCCCGGTGTTTAGTTGGAGAGATGAAATGAGAAGAAACTAATGCCACTCACCTCTTTGATATAAATGGTGAGATTACATCTCTCAACAAATAGAGTTCTTTGCATTTGACACGCCTATAATTTAAATTGTTAGCAACATTTTCTTTCTATTGTCATGCAAATAAAAATATATGATCATGAGTACATACCAAATATTTATGAAAAATAATCACAAAAATGAAAAAATAACCACGAAAAAAATAATCATGAAAATGAAAAAAGATAACCACAAAAAAATAACCACGAAAACTTTTGTTCGGGCAGGGGTGAGCGCGGTGAGTATTGCTAGGTTATTTCTTTTTTTCTTTGCTTTCATGGACGAATAACGAGTCGATTCCTTCAAATCGGTGGAATCACTTGGTGAAGCATCTTAAGGGAATATTCCGTGCATGCGGATGACTCAATTCTGGTTCCTAACCCAACTAAACACGAGAACGACTACTAGGGATGGAACCAACCTGTGCGATTCCACCTCATCATGAAACCAAACACACCCTAACTCTAAGCACTTGAGCAACTAGATCATCATGGATACCTCATCCCCTTTAAATAGTATTGGCTTTCCTATGGGCTCACTTGTGATTTCTCACACAAAAGCAAAATGAGAGTCTTGAAGCTTGTTGCCAATAGATGTTACTTGCATATAGGGAATCTCCTCACAATCCTTAGCTAATCCATTCATTGAACTTTTCCTGAAATATACTTAGTACAATCATTAGTCCAATGAAGTTGTTATTAATTACCAAAACCACCTAGGCAGAAGTTTTTCTTTGAGTCTCCCACTTTTTGGTAATTGATAACAACATATAGATAAAATCATAGACATAAAATATAATCAATGAATAGCATCGATGCTTTGATAAGTATGTGATAAGAAAGAGCTCCCACTAATTTTTTTGCATTATCTTAAATTTGCATTTGAGTGCAAATGCACAATCGATTAGGATCATGGGTCACTCTTCCATGTCACATTCGTCTTGGTGGTGCGCATAAATGATATGAATGGATTACAATGCACGTGACATCAATAATGAGTGAATGATCATCACAATGATATATCAAAGATAGGAAATAGTAGCATAAAACTTAAAGTGTATGATCTATCACAACAAAGTTTAATACATGCATATATTAAAGCAAATGCTTTAAAAAATGAGAAGAGCAACAAAAAAGCAACACACACTCTCTCGAAGCCCTATGATATATAACAGTTCTTCTCCTTTGGCAACAAGTTACCAAAAAGGTCTAAGGTATAGAGCTAAGCCTCGCTCTGGGCATGGTCTCCTCTTGTAGCTGTCGAAGGAGTCAAAAGAACAGTGTGTGCAAAAACTTCAGCTTATGTCCTGATACGTATCCAACGTATCCAAGGTTACTTTCACACCTGTTGCTCAATTTCTACTCTTACTGCTGTTGCCAAAACTGTTGCTATCAATGTTACTACTACTATTATTTGTCGTTCTAATAAACCTTTTCTAGAGAGAGACATCCCTTGTGCGGCTGAATTGACAACTGAATTGTCAAGTCCTATGAATATTCTTTGTCTCTCCTTGTGTTGAATCAATAAATTAGGGTGAAATACTACCCATGAATATTGTCATGATCGCCTATACTTATGGGTTATCAAGACATTTTTCTAGCACCGTTGCCGGGAAGCATAGCTATATTTATTTTGTTAACTTGAGGATATACAGTTGCTACTATGAAGAATTTGAAAGATACTCAAACTAAGATAATCCCCTCTCGCATGAGAGGAGGAAGGAACTGCTATCTAGCTCTACTTTTGATTCACGTAGTGTTCAGAATCAGCTTGTTACACCATTTCGTGTTGCTCGTTGTGATATATCGCTTGAACTTGATGATTCTACTTCTGAAATTAATGATGATACTACAACTATATTTCATGATACTGAAACTACGCACTGAGTGAATTACTTGTTGCTCATATTGCTAAAGCTAGAGAATTTGAAAATGCTAAAACTAATGAAAATTTTGAATCACCTATTACACCCCGCTCTCTTAATAGATATGTACTACCTTATGTACTTGAAGGTTATGTTATGGATGGGGAAGTAGCTAGGGACTTTCTTGCTTGTGAAGATATAAATGATTTGAAAAGACTACTATTCAAACTAAAAGAAAAAATCTACGATGGAGAAAATGAAACATGATCCTAAATTTACCAATTCTCCTATATTTTCACTCCTAAGGACTCTGAATTCTATATAGACCCTGAACTGATTCCTATAGTAGAGTCTGATCATTTCCACGGCTATGAAAATGAAACTATTGTAGAACACCTCATGAAGCTAAATGGTATTGCTTCTTTGTTTACTAATGATGAAAGGATACACTACTATTATATCCCTAAGTGTTTTCCTTTCTCCCTAAAAGGCAAGGCCAATGAATGGTTCCTTTATTTTGCTCCTAGATGTATGTGTAGTCCCTAGGATATGCTTTATTACGTTTCTGAATAATATTTTCCTGCTCATAAGAAATAAGTTGCCTTACAAGAAATATTTAATTTTGTGCAAATTGGAAAAGAAAATCTCCCTCAAGCTTGGGGGAGACTTCTCTAGTTACTTAGAGCTTTTGTCTGATCTTCCCCTAAGAAAAATGAAATTCTTGATATCTTTTATAATGGACTAAACAATGCTTCCAGTGACTTCCTAGATAGTTGTGCCGGTTGTGTTTTTAGGGAAGGAACTGTTGGACAAGCTAAATAATTATTCAATAACATATTGAAAAATGCCAATGATTGGACACTCCCAGAACCACCTTCAGAACTTATTCAAAATAATAGTGGTATTCTATTCCTCAGCCCCGAAGATACGTGAGAAGAAAAAAGATCTCTGAAAGAGAAAGGTATTAAAACTTAAGATGTCAAGAACTTACCACCTATCAAAGAGATACATGGACTTGTTACCCCAACACAAGTAGTATAGGTGAAGTCTCTCCATTCCGTTAGTCAAAGTGATATACCTTATACTAAGACTCCAAGTCAATGGATGGATGAATTTGATAATTAGATTGTTAAGCAAAAGCACTTCAATAATTGTGTTAAGGACCAATTAAGACGTATTTTCATGATGATAGACTACTTAAGTGACTTGATGTTTAGAATTGCTAATGATGTGAAAGGTCTAGGTAAACATGCTTCTATGGTTCACACCCAACTAGACCAAGTTTTTAAGGCATAAAATGATTTGCTTGCTGAAATAAATAATAATATTAATGATCATGTTGTTAGAGTAATGACCAAAGGAGGTAGAATGACTCAAGAACCTCTTTATCTTGAGGGGCACCCTAAAAGAATTGAAAAAGATACTTAGAGACTTAATGAAGATGCACCTAGCTCATCGAAAAATAATAATAAAAAGAAAGATGATAGGGATTTACATGCTTCTAGTGAACCTATTCAGAAAAATAATGATGTTCCTATTTTTGATGCCGAGACACAATCTGGTAGTGAACATGAACTTAGTGATAATGATAATGATAATAATTATGTCCATGTACAAGATCCACCAGATAGTAATAAGGAACTTAATAAGATGGGGAAATAAAACCTCCTGGAAATCTTGATAACCCACACATTAAGAATAAACACTATGACAAAAGAGGCTTTGTTGCTAGAAAACATGGAAAGCAAAGAGATACTTGGGTTCACAAACCCATGCTCTTCCCTCTCAAGCCTTCTAAAGGTAAGGACGATGAAGAATTTGAGCGCTTTCCTGAAAGGATTAAACCTGTCTTTTTGCGCACTCGCTTGACTGATATATTGAAAATGCCTATGTATGCTAACTAGATGAAGGATATTATTACCAACAAAATAAAAATACATGAAACTGAAATTGCTACTATAGTTGCTAATTATTGTTTTGATGGTGGAATAGCTAAGAAGTTGGGAGATCCTAGTATACCCACCATGCCTTGCTCTATTAAAAGAAATTATGTTAAGCCTTCTCTATGTGATTTAGGAGTCGGTGTTAGTGTTATGACTGTCTCTCTTTATAAAAGATTGGACTTGAATTAGATTACACCCACTCAGATATATTTACAAAGCTCATAAATCCACTACTTTACCCATTGGAATTTACAATGACGTTCCTGTTGTGGTCGCATATGTTACTATCTTAACAGACTTTCTTATTCTGGATATGCGCGAGGACAACAATATGTTGATCATCCTTGGTAGACCTTTTCTAAATATTGCAGGGGCTGTTATTAATTGCAACAAAACCAAGGTTACTTTTCATGTTAGTGGCAATCAACTAGTATTAATGTCAGTGAGCCTTGTACCATGGTTATTATTGGAGATTTTAAAATTCCTCTACCTATTGTCAAGAAAACATATTACAATCTTATTTTTGGGGAGGCGCACATCTCCATTGAGGTAACTTAGTGTTATACAAAAATTCTTCGGTTCCATGTTAATCGAATATGATTATTAATAAGACTTGAGCAACCTTATTATGGTCCATATTTGAAAGACATGTGATTCATGATTTAAGTATGGCCATTGCTACAAATCAATAGACTAATTTCCTATTGAAATCAGTTGGGTCCTCGGCGTTGGATCTGTTAGTGGCACACCGTTCAATATGTCAACGCAACCTGCTGAACCGTAGTAGCGTCACCCTCCACATCGATGGGCCGATTGTTGGCCTGTAGCTCCGCCCCGCCCACCGGCATGCTGCACTGCAGCTCTGCGGCCGGCACGCAGCATAACACCGGCTGTAGTGCAGCTCCGCCCTGCACACTCGTGTGTTGTACTGCAGCTGCACCGTCATGGTGCAGCACAATACCAGGTGCACTGCAGCTCCGCTGTTGATGGGCAGCACAACGAGGGCTGCAGTGTCGCTTCGCCTTGCCAACTAGCATGTTGCCTACAACACCACCGTCAGCGCGCAACATGACGCCTGCTGCATTGCGGCTCTTTCCCGCACACCGGCGTGCTGAAACTACGGCTCCATCGCTCCGCCGACATTACGCGCGTTGCGTGGAAGCATCTTTTGCCGCCGATTAGATCCATGGATTACAGCGCTCCTCCTTTGTAAAATCGACGTCAACAACCATCATCATGCACCGATTGCAGTAGCCTGCCGGATACATCACCGGCTACCTGATACGTCTCCAACATATCTATAAATTTTGATGGTTTCATGCTATTAACTTGTCACACTTTGGATGTTTTGCATTACTTTTATATATTTTTTGGGACTAACTTATTAACTCAGTGCCAAGTGCCAGTTCCTGTTTTTTCCATGTTTTTGACCCCTTTCAGAGGAGATTTTGAAACAGAGTCCAAACGGAATAAAATCCCCGAAAAGAATTTTTCTGTAACGGAAGAAGATCAGGAGACTTGAGAGCCAAGGCAGGGGAGGCCCAGGGGCCCCACAAGCCCACACCCCGCGGCCAGGGGGGAGGCCGCGGCCCACAGGCTTGTGGGCCCCCTGGACGTCCTTTGCCCTAGGTTTTGCACCTATATATCCCCAAAAATTCCACAAAAAATCAGGAGATCATTGAAAGTACTTTTCCGCTGCCGCAAGCTTCTGTCTCCGCAAGATCCCATCTGGGGCACGTTCTGGTGCCCTGCCGGAGGGGGATTCGGATACAGATTGCTTCTTCATCCACACCATGACCTCTCCGATGATGCGTGAATAGTTCACCATAGACCTACGGGTCCATAGCTAGTAACTAGATGGCTTCTTCTCTCTCTTGGATCTTCAATACAAAGTTCTCCATGATCTTCATGGAGATCTATCCGATGTAATCTTCTTTCGTAGTGTGTTTGTCGAGATCCGATGAATTGTGGATTTATGATCAGATTATCTAGGAATCTTATTTGAGTTTCTTCTTATCTCTCTTGTGCATGATTTCATATCCTTGTAATTCTCTTCGAGTTGTGGGTTTTGTTTGGCCAACTAGATCTATGATTCTTGCAATGGGAGAAGTGCTTGGTTTTGGGTTCATACCGTGCGGTGACCTCACCCAGTGACGGAAGGTGTAGCGAGGCATGCATCGTGTTTTTGCCATCAAGGGTAAAAAGATGGGGTTTTCATCATTGGTTTGAGATTATCCCTCTACATCATGTCATCTTGCTTAAGGTTTTACTCTGTTTTTCATGAACTCAATACACTAGATGCATTTTGGATAGTGGTCGATGTGTGGAGTAATAGTAGTAGATGCAAAAAGTATCGGTCTACTTGTCTCGGACGTGATGCCTATATGTATGATCATTGCCTTAGATATCGTCATGACTTTGTGCGGTTCTATCAATTGGTCGACAGTAATTTGTTCACCCACCGTGATATTTTCTATTTTGAGAGAAGCCTCTAGTGAACACTATGGCCCCCGGGTCTACTCCACACCATATTTTCAGCCTTACACTTTTTACTTCGTTGCACTTCCCGCCTTCAGATCTCACTTTGCAAACAATCTTGAAGGGATTGACAACCCCTATGAAGCGTTGGGTGCAAGATCGTTTGTGTTTGCGCATGTACTCTGGACTTGATGAGACCCTCCTTGTGGATCGATACCTTGGTTCTCAAACTGAGGGAAATACTTACTGCTCCTATGCTGCATCACCCTTTCCTCTTCAAGTGAAAAACCGACGCAAACAAGAGAAGTAGCAACAAGAATTCCTGGCGTTGCCGGGGAAGGACATTTGTTGCCGTAGCAGAAGAATTTCTGGCGCCGTTTCCGGGGAGGAAGATCAAGTCAAGAACTCATCCAAGTAGGTGTCGCAAACTCATCTCTTGCATTTACTTTGTTTGCCAGTTGCCTCTCGCTTTCGTCTCCCCCACTTCACCAATTTGCCTTTTTCGTTTGCCTTTTTCCGTTTGCCTTTTCGTTCGCCTTTTCTTCGCTTGTGTGCTTGCTCGCTTGATGAAGTCACCATGAATGAAAACACCAAACTATGTGACTTCTCGAATACTAATAATAATGATTTTATTAGTACTCTGATTGCTCCCGCCACTAGTGTGGAGTCATACGAAATCAATGCCGCTTTGCTGAATCTTGTTATGAAAGAGCAATTATCCGGCCTTCCTAGTGAAGATGCCGCATCCCATCTCAATACCTTCATTGAACTTTACGACATGCAAAAGAAGAAAGATGTGGATAATGACGTGATTAAATTGACGCTTTTTCCTTTCTCGTTGCGAGATCGCGCAAAAACTTGGTTTTCTTCTTAGCCCAAAAATAGTATCGATTCTTGGGATAAGTGCAAAGATGCTTATATATCCAAGTATTTTCCGCCGCTAAGATCATCTCTCTCCGTAATGATATCATGAATTTCAAGCAACTTGATCATGAACATGTTGCACAATCTTGGGAGAGAATGAAATTAATGATTAGAAATTGTCCCGCTCATGGCTTGAGTCTTTGGATGATTATTCAAATCTTTTACGCTGGCTTGAATTTCGCTTCTAGAAATATCTTGGACTCCTCCTCAGGTGGAACGTTCATGGAAATCACATTAGGAGAAGCCACAAAGCTCTTAGACAACATCATGACGAACTACTCTCAGTGGCACACTGAACGGTCACCAACTAGTAAGAAGGTACACGCTATAGAAGAAATTAACTCCTTGAGTGCTAAGATGGACGAGTTAATGAATTTGGTTGCTATTAGAAGTGCTCCTTTGGATCCTAATGATATGCCCTTGTCTTCTTTGATTGAGAGTAGCAACGCTAGCTTGGACGTTAATTTTGTTGGTAGGAATAACTTTGGCAACATCAATGCTTTTAGAGGAAACTTTGTTTCTAGGCCTTTTCCTAGTAACTCCACTAATAATTTTGGCAACTCCTACAACAATACTCATGGAAATTACAATAGATTACCCTCTGATATAGAGAGTAATATCAAAGAGTTCATGAACTCTCAAAAGATTTTCAATGCGTCCATAGAGGAAAAGCTACTCAAAATGACGATTTGGCTAAGAGCGTTGATAGAATGTCTAGTTATGTTGATGCTTTGAAAGTTAGATGTGCTCCTCCCAAAATCAAGATGGATGAAACTTTGAAAGCTATGCGTGTTTCCATGATTGAGAGCCAAGAAAGAACCGCCCAAATTCGTGCTAGACATGGATGGCTTAAAAAGGTGTGTTCTCGTGATGAGAATCACGAAGATCTTAAAGTGCTTGGTGTGACTCCCATTGAATATTTGTTTTCTTGTGTCAAACCTAATGATTATGGGGATGGATATGAATCCACTTTGGTTGAAAAGTGCCCCAATGATTCGGAGTCCATCTATCTTGATGCTAAAAGAATTGAAAGTGGAGTAGAAGATGTTAAAACTTTGAGTAGTAATGAAATTACTACCGTCATTTCAAGGAATTCAATTATGATAGTTTCTCCTTGATTGAATGCATTTCTTTGATGCAATCCATGTTAAACTCTCCACACGCTTATAGCCAAAACAAGGCCTTTACCAATCATATCGTCGAAGCTAAGATAAAATCTCTTGAAGAGAAACTTGAATTGGAAGTCTCTATCCCTAGAAAGCTTCATGATGAGTGGGAACCTACCATCAAAATCAAAATCAAAAACTATGAATGCAATGCTTTGTGTGATTTGGGTGCTAGTGTTTCTGCGATTCCAAAGTCTTTATGTGATGTTCTGGGTTTTACTGAGATTGAAGAGTGTTCTCTTAATTTGCATCTTGTTGATTCTACTGTCAAGAAACCCATGGGAAGGGTCAATGATGTTCTTATTATTGCAAATAGGAACTATGTACCCATGGATTTCATTGTGCTTGACATGACTGCAATCCTGCATGCCCTATTATTCTTGGTAGACCTTTCCTTAGGACTATCGGTGCTATCATCGATATGAAGGAAGGGAATATTAGATTTCAATTTCCTTTAAGGAAGGGCATGGAACACTTTCCTAGAAAGAAAATAAGATTTCCTTATGAATCCATGATGAGGGCCACTTATGGTTTGAGCACCAAAGACGACGATACGTGATTCTGTCGCTTTTATGCCTAGCTAAGGGCGTAGACAATAGCGCTTGTTGGGAGGCAACCCAATGAATTTATCTTTATATTTATGTTTTGTTGCATCCACACCATCATAATTTTGTTGTGATTGTGTTTTTTGTCTTTCTTTTTGTGTTTGAGCGAAGCAAAACCTTTATGACTAGTCTTGGTAATGGTTGTTTGGTCCTGCTGAAAAAAGACAGAAACTTTTCGCTCACGAGGTGATTTTTCATTTTTATTCAGAAAGAGCTTTTGAGTTGATTATTTTTTTTGCTGGTTGATATGCCTTTTTCCCATGGAGTCGTAAGTTTTCAGATTTTGTGAGGTACCAGAAGTATACGAAGTATACATATTACTACAGACTGTTCTGTTTTTGATAGATTCTGTTTTTGTTGAGTTGGTTGCTTGTTATGATGAAACGATTGTTAGTATCAGGGGGTACTAGCCATGGAAAAGTGAGAATACCATAGCCCAACACCAATATAGATGGAATTCAAGTTTGCTACAGTACCAAAAGAAGTGGTAGTTTTTTTTCTTGTGCTAATGTTATCACAAGTTTCTGTTGAAGTTTTGTGTTGTGAAGTTTTCAAGTTTAGGGTGATGTTCTCATGGACAAATAGATAAGGAGTGGAAAGACCTCAAGTTCGGGGATGCCCAAGGCATCCCAAGACAAATTCAAGTACACCAAAAAGCCTAAGCTTGGGGATGCCCCTGGAAGGCATCCCCTCTTTCGTGTTCAAATCCATCGGTAACATTACTTCGAGCTATATTTTTATTCACCACATGATATGTATTTTGCTTGGACTGTCTTGTATCGTAGGAATCTTTTCTTTTTGTTGTGTCACAATCTTCTAGAATGCTCATAGTGCTTCACTTATATCTTTTGAGCTAGATACTTTTGCTATATGTGCTTCACTTATATCTTTTAGAGCACGGCGGTGCGTGACTTGGTAGTTGGATTATGCTATGAAAGTAGTCCCAAAGGTGATAGGTACCCAGAGAGGATGCAAAAACCTCCTTCTTCATGTGCATTGAGTAGAAAGAGAAGTCTTGATTCCTCTCAATTAGTTTTGAGATGTGGATTTGGTAATATTAAGAGCTATGTTAGTAGGGTGTTGTGAATCTAGAAATACTTGTGTTGAAGTTAGTGATTCCCGTAGCATGCACGTATGGTGAACCGCTATGTTAGGAAATCGGAGCATAATTGATCTATTAATTGTCATCCTTTGTGTTGAGCTCGGGATCGCGCGATGGTTAACATCTACCAACCCTTCCCCTAGGAGTATGCGTTTAGCACTTTGTTTCGATTACTCATAAAAACTTTCGCAACAAGTATGTGAGTTCTTCATGACTAATGTGAGTCCATGGTATAGATGCACTTTCACCTTCCACCATTGCTAGCGTCTTTAGTGCCGCGCAATTCTCGCCGGTGCACAAACCCACCATATGTCTTCCTCAAAATAGACACCATACCTACCTACTATGGCATTTTCATAGCCATTCCAAGATATATTGCCATGCAACTCCCACCGTTCCGTCTCATGACTTATGCCGTCACTCTCATATTGCCATTGCATGATCGTAAGACAACTAGCGAGATGTTTCAATGTCATACGCCATGCTAGATCGTTGCACATCCCGGTACACTGCCGGACGCGTTTCCTATAGAGTCATCATGATTTTGAGCTTTGAAGCTGTGAGTAAATAAAAGTGTGATGATCAGCATTAGTAGAGCATTGTCCCATGTGAGGAAATAAAAAAAGAAAAAGAAAAAAGAGGCCAAAGAGCCCAAAAATAAAAAAATAGAGAAAAAAAAGAGGCCTAAGAGCCCAAACAAAAAATTAAAAAAGAGAGAAAAAGAGAGAAGGGACAATGCTACTATCTTTTTCCACACTTGTGCTTCATAATAGCACCATGTTCTTCATGATTGAGAGCTTCTTGCTTTGTCACTACCATATGCTAGTGGGAATCTTCATTATATAACTGAGCTTGTATATTCCAATGATGGGCTTCCTCAAATTGCCCTAGGTCTTCGTGAGCAAGCAAGTTGGATGCACACCCACTAGTTCCCCTTTTGAGCTTTCACATACTTATAGCTCTAGTGCATCTCTTGTATGGCAATCCCTACTCATTCACATTGATATCTATCAATGGGCATCTCCATAGCCCTTTGATATGCCGAGTCAATGTGACCATCTCCTCCTTTTTGTCTCACCACCACCACCACACTCTATTCCACCTATAGTGCTATATCCATGGCTCACGCTCATGTATTGCGTGATAGTTATAAAAAGTTTGAGAAAGTAAGAGTGCGAAAACAATTACTTGGCCAATACCGGGGTTGTGCATGATTTACATTAGTTGTGTGAGGATGACAGAGCTTAGCGAGACTATATGATTTTGTAGGGATAACTTTCCTTGGCCTTGTTATTCTAAAAGTTCATGATTACCTAGCTAGTTTGCTTGAAGTATTATTGTTTTCATGTCAATAGCAAACTATTGTTTTGCATCTTACGGATCTAAACATTCATGTCACGTGAAAGAAGTTGCATTGAACAACTATGGTAGGTAGCATTCCACATCAAAAATTCATTCTTTATCACTTCCCTACTCGAGGACGAGCAGAAGTTAAGCTTGGGGATGCTTGATACGCCTCCAACATATCTATAATTTTTGATGGTTTCATGCTATTATCTTGTCAAACTTTGGATGTTTTGCATGCCTTTTATATATTTTTTGGGACTAACTTATTAACTCACTGCAAAGTGCCAGTTCCTGTTGTTCCATCCTTTTGACCCCTTTCAGAGGAGATTTTGAAACAGAGTCCAAACGGAATAGATTCCCCGAAAAGAATTTTTCCATAACGGAAGAAGATCAGGAGACTTGAGAGGCAAGGCAGGGGAGCCCCAGGGGCCCCACAAGCCCTCACCACGCGGCCAGAGGGAGGCCGCGGCCCACAGGCTTGTGGGCCCCCTGGACGTCCTTTGCCCTAGGTTTTGTGCCTATATATCCCCAAAAATTCCACCAAAAATCAGGAGATCATCGAAAGTACTTTTTCGCCGCCACAAGCTTCTGTCTCAGCAAGATCCCATCTGGGGCACCTTCTAGTGCCCTGCCGGAGGGGGGATTCGGATACGGAGGGCTTCTTCATCAACACCATGACCTCTCCGATGATGCGTGAGTAGTTCACCATAGACCTACAGGTCCATAGCTAGTAACTAGATGGCTTCTTCTCTCTCTTGGATCTTCAATACAAAGTTCTCCATGATCTTCATGGAGATCTATCCGATGTAATCTTCTTTTGCGGTGTGTTTGTCGAGATCCGATGAATTTTGGATTTATGATCAGATTATCTATGAATCTTATTTGAGTTTCTTCTTATCTCTCTTATGCATGATTTCATATCCTTGTAATTCTCTTCGAGTTGTGGGTTTTGTTTGGCCAACTAGATCTATGATTCTTGCAATGGGAGAAGTGCTTGGTTTTGGCTTCATACCGTGCGGTGACCTCACCCAGTGACAGAAGGGGTAGCGAGGCACGCATCATGTTGTTGCCATCAAGGGTAAAAAGATGGGGTTCTCGTCATTGGTTTGAGATTATCCCTCTACATCATGTCATCTTGCTTAAGACGTTACTCTGTTCGTCATGAACTCAATACACT
This sequence comes from Hordeum vulgare subsp. vulgare, assembly GCF_904849725.1. Taxonomy (NCBI): domain Eukaryota; kingdom Viridiplantae; phylum Streptophyta; class Magnoliopsida; order Poales; family Poaceae; genus Hordeum; species Hordeum vulgare. The sequence continues at coordinate 273,707,744 of NC_058519.1, read as the reverse complement.
AGATGCACGCTGGATAGCGGTCGATGTGTGGAGTAATAGTAGTAGATGCAGAAAGTATCGGTCTACTTGTCTCGGACGTGATGCCTATATGTATGATAATTGCCTTAGATATCATCATGACTTTGCGTCATTCTATCAATTGCTCGAAAGTAATTTGTTCACCCACCATGATATTTGCTATTTTGAGAGAAGGCTCTAGTGAACACTATGGCCCCGGGGTCTACTCCAGACCATATTTTCAGCCTTACACTTTTTACTTCTTTGCACTTTCCGCCTTCAGATCTCACTTTGCAAACAATCTTGAAGGGACTGACAACCCCTTTGAAGCATTGGGTGCAAGCTCGTTTGTGTTTGCGCAGGTACTCTGGACTTGACGAGACCCTCCTTCCGGATCGATACCTTGGTTCTCAAACTGAGGGAAATACTTACTGCTCCTGTGCTGCATAACCCTTTCCTCTTCAAGGGAAAAACCGACGCAAACAAGAGAAGTAGCAAGAAGAATTCCTGAAGTTGCCGGTGAAGGACTTTTGTTGCCGTAGCACTACCCCGGTTGTAGCGCCCCCACGAGATTCCATGGTTGCAGCGCTGGTGAGCGCTGCCACGAGCGGATCACGCATGGAATGTAGCGCCGACGAGATTCGGTGGAGGGTTCTCTGGTCAACGCAGTGTTCGGGGAGAAAAAAGATCGAGAGCTTGCTCGGTTGGGGATAAGAGCGAGGGGTGGGTATGATGAGTAGGTTCCAAGAGGACGTGTGGCAAGCTATAGGCGAGGCTTACGTTCGAGATAGATCAGTCGGCTGATCTAGATAGTTTTCCATTAAATATTCACAACTCACTGTATCACAAGTTCATTCTTTGTTATTCTTAGTTAAGAAAAATAAAATGGCCTAATTATCAAGTTTTCCAAGTTTTCCGTTCAATAGAAAAATGGCCCAAAAATAAAAAGTCTCAAATTGCCATAAAAATTTAAGATGATATTTTTGGAATATTTAAGGAATTATGGTGATAAAATTACAGTAGGGAGGTACACGTGTGGGCCAGAAGCCAAGAGAATGCGCCCACCCCCCTCGGGGCACCATAATGGCTTGTGGGGCACAGAGGGCCCAACTGCCTTATCCCTTCATCTCACTTCATCACTTAGCTCTAGAATAAATTATTTAGCTCTCTTTCTCTCAAGTTCTTCATCTAGAAACTGGTATTGTCGACCTCTTTGCTTGGAACTCCGTTTCCAAAACTTCTTTTCGGAATTTCCCTTTAGTATGTGGCTCTCCCGTTCCTCCAATTAGTTTTTGCTTTAGTGTTTCATATTTCGCATATTTTTCTGCACTTGGTGCTACTAAAAAACAGTAGTGGGAATGCGTGATATATCCTCTAGGCATCCATATGAGTAGTTGCTATCAATCTTGCAAAGTTTACTAACATAATTTTGTGGTCCAAAAAATTTAGAAATTTGTTTGTAGGAAAATGAATTTCTTCAAGAGAGGCTCTTCGGGATGGAACTCCAAAGGAGTTATTGCCACGGCCCCGGGCCAAGATGTTAACACCCCTCGCAACATGGAGGTTAGGCGGTGTGAATGGCCACATACACCTTTCATGAGTGAGGTGGGTTTTCATCAAGAGTTCATGCAATTCATAGCAAATGTCGGGTTAACCAACTTCCACGCAGATGAATGTGACCAATACTAGCTCCTTACAAATTTCTTTGTGCAAATTTCTATTTCATTAATACGCCTGATGCTCCCATGGTTTGTTTCGATTTATACGCTGAACATTATGAGTTACCGCTCACTAAATTTTGTGAAATATGCTTGCTTCCCTTTGATAGGGGAATGTGTGATCCTAAGTCTAAGGAATTCAAGGATTTCCTCCAGTCCTTAATTGTTGGATAAGTTAGGGGCATATCAAATGCTGGGGCCACTTGTTGGCATTTTTTGTGTGTGCACTATTTCTCCTTCTTTATAGGAAAATACATAACTTCTATGGGGTAGGGTGGTGGCCTTACTACTCCCACCCTTGCTATTTTGCTCCGCACACTTTATGTGATAACACTCACAACTTAGGAGCTATTGTTGCACGCCGCTTACATCTTAACCAAACTAGAGGCAAAATTCATAGTGGTATTTATGCCACACGCTTAGCAAAGCATTTTAATGTCGCCATACACCCCACTAACTACTTATTACCTCAGGTTTATCTTAATCACTAGTTCATTGAAGAATCTCAGCCACCACAACACATTCATTACAACTTATTATTTAGTGCGAAGAATTGTGATATTATTACCTTGTGTGCACCTTCTTTGTTAAACTATCATGGGAGGCATAGGTACACCATTATGCTAGCAGATATAGTTGCTTATCAAAACGAGTTGGGTGCTGCGGAGGCCGAGATCTTGGCATGGGATGCTCAGGTGCCTTCTCAACAATATTTTGCTTGTCGTAACGACTATTATAGTGGTGATCACCAACTAGGTAAAGGCCTAAGCTTGGGGGAGTATATATTTCTCACCGACGGTACATTCATGTCGACAACATCATACAAATTGTCGATGTTCATCCTCCTCCATTGTAAATCCATGTTAGTTTTATTTTTCTCTTTATTCTTGTGTATTTGAAAAACTTTAGAAAATCCAATAAAAATTCTTGCTTCTTTTCGGTTTCCCTTTTTCATTCATTAAGCTTTAGTACTAAAAAGAAAAAAAATGCCTTTACTTGTTGGGACCTTTTCCGTGTACATAGTTTTTCTCTCTTTTGTTTTTTCCTTTTCTTGTGTTCTTTCTTGAGGGAAAATAAAAACTAAAAAAATATTTCAATGTGTTTTTTGAATTTCTTTTCTTTTCTTTGATTCTATGAAATCAGAAGACCATGATCAATTTTTTTAGTGGCACTCATGTGCTTTATTATCTAACAAAGAGCCAATATCACCATGTCTTCTCCTTTGCACGAATACCTTTAGATTCCAACTTAGTCCACAACACACCTGCACTATTATTATTATTATCACCTCATTCGGTCGTGCAAGTGAAAGGAAATAATGAAGATATTAGATGAAGTGACCGTGGCAAAGGAAACTGGTACGAACTATTCTCGTTTTCTGTTTCTATAAATATGTTTAGCTTGTTCGAGCTTGATTTAATATATCATGAGTGAACATGTTTCAATGTAAAATATGACCAAATTCAATATTTCAAGATGGGGTCGTTTTGAAAATACTATATGTTATTTTTGGACTCATTTAGAATGACTAGGTAGTATAGTTTCGTTATACTTCACATGTTGAACAACATTTAAAATTGTTGAGTATATAAACAAGAGCGAATTAATATTTCGAATGTGGAGTTTCGTCAATATGCAACTTGTTGCATATTGAACTTCACTTATTGTGTAGTATTTTATTTTTGTGCTTGCATGCCATAACTAATTGATGGACATGCATCATAATTGTTTGTGTTTTATGTCATGATTATGTTGTGGTGTTTACTGTGTCATTTGTTTGTTATTTGGATTTTCTTCTTCCCGCTAGAGTTTTGAAAGTGTTTCGTAGTTTGAGGATTCTTTCAATCATGTTTGTTCGTCTTCTTCACACATTTGACCTTCTGCCAACCGGGATTTCACGCAAGATAATCATTTCCTTAGATATAAATACTATCATTTCTAGGCTAGTTGTCTCATTTATATAGCAATGTCTCACTACCTAACACTTGTTTGTCAACCCTCCCAAAATGACATGATAAGACTCTAACCATCCATCATCCTAGCAAACCATTGTTTGGCTATATTATAGCTTGCTTAGCCCTTCTTATAGCGTTGTTAGTTGCAGGTGTAATTTTTTCCATGTTGGGACATGGATATCATGGGACATCACACTATCTTTTAATTAATGCATCTATACACTTGGTAAAGTGTGGAATGCTATGCCTTTTTCTTGGTGTTTTTTCAACTCTTGCCACATTAGTTATCGATTACCGTTGTTATGTTCCATATTGGGCGCTCCTAACATGCAAGGGGTAGTCATGGGGACCCACTCGATAATTCATTTTTGGATAAAACTCTTGTGACAAGTCCGAACTTTTGTGTTAAAATTTAAATAAAAAATAAGACTTCCATCGGGAGTATATACCCCGTTGGCTAATGAGTTAACAAACCGGGCGATTGCTTCTCATGAGTGTTGGTCCAAAGTAGAGAAGCATGTTGACGCTGCTTGGGGCAACTCATGGATTGGTCGAGGTAACCATCGCTCATCCACCGTGTCGTGAGAACGAGATACGCGGCTCCTATCGAGATTGTTGACATGTTGGGAGGTATTGCTGGATCTATTTTTGCTTTGACAAAATATCTTGTGCCACGGGTTTCTGAGGATACATTGGGCTATCACGCATTTCAGGTTCTCCACCGCAACTTGTGTTTAATTTGTGATGGATGAGTTGGAGCATCTCTGCAGGGTAAAATCTTTTGGTAACTAGTGTCTATGTGGCTACATGGAAATTTATAATACTCGGTTGAAGAAAACTTGAAGTAAACTCAACTAAAACACACCAACCATGTGAATAACCGTTACCGTCTCTTTTTGAGGGAGTTTGGGAACATGTTTATGCATAGGTTACTCTTCTTATTATTGTACCCATATGTTAGCTAGAACTAATACTTATTGCTTGTTGTAGCCTCGCCATATAACAATTCCATACCCATTAAGCTTTGCTAGTTTTAATACCCTTGGTAATAAGATTGCTAAGTCCCCGTGGCTCATACATTACTACACTAACAGGTGCAGGTATAAGTAATACGATGTTTTCATGTGGGAGCAACGCTTGTTCTATTTGGAGTTCTTATTCTTCTTCTTCGACAATCATAGTATGGGTTCTAGGTGAGGAACCTGGGATAGCAGGGTGGACGTCCTCTTTTTCATTTGTTTTCGTCCGTAGTCACAACCTGCTCTTTTACATGATGATTTCTATGTATTGATGTATTGAGATATTCATGTTGTCGCTTGTGGCGAGTGTAATCCAACTCCATATACTCATCCCTACATTACATGTATTGTGATGATTTCCATCTTGCAAAGTGATCCCAATATGTGCTTCTATTCTTATCGAGACCCTCGAGCCGTTGTGAGGATACCGCATGTTGAGCATGCACCGATAGGGGCGAAATAGAGGGAGAGGGGAAGGGGGACATGCTAGAGTCTTGTGCATGTCAAGGGGCACCGGTAGGAATAAGGGGATGGCCCGAGGTGGTCGGGGGCTCGACAGGGGCACCACTCTAGGGCTCGGGTACAAGTAGTGCACTTTGGATTGCGATTATGGCATGCAATGGCATTGTTTATATGCCATGGGCATGCCCACTTGCGTCTACTAGTTCCTTGGTGGTTCTGGTGGTGCTCTCGGACACTTAGGAGCTAATGTAGAGGTAGCAAAAGAAATGGGGTGGAAAGAGTGCTCCCATTGCCATCCAGAGACGAAAGCTTGAGGTTTGACCCCCACAAAAATCGAGCCACGGCATGAAAAACTTACTCGAGGTAGAAGCGACATAGGGAAGGTTGTGGTAAAAATCTCAGCTCAAGGAAAACATGGGACATGGTGAAAACAATAACTTTTAAAATACTGCTTTTGTGTTTTCAGAGTGTCTTATAGATAATAGGATCAAAGTATAATTTTTGAAATATTTGATATGCCCTAATTCAAGGACATGTAGTTCAACCCTTAACTTAGGGGTTTTTGGAAACCTAAATTTCACAAATGTTTTTAGCTAAATTTTTTTTATATATAAATAGTTTTTTGACCTATACATATGGTATGATCATTAGGCATAGCAAATAAGGAGAAAATAGCAATTCAAACAAGCATCACATCCACACAAAATGTTTTTGTTGGTCCCAATTTTTGAGCTTTATTAACATAGTGATTTGATACAAAACATAAGGTTTTATGGAATCTTATGTTTCCTTCCTTCATACGAATAATATCACCAATAGTTTGTAGGAAGGGCCTACCAAATATTATAGGACAAGATGGATTGCATTCAATGTCAAGCACAATGAAATCCATGGGGACATAATTTCTATTTGCAATAATAAGCACATCATTTATCCACCCAATGTTTTGTTAATAGTGGAAGCCGTAAGATGAGAGTTAAGGGAACATTCATTTATACCGGTGAGACTTAGCACATAACATATGGATTTACGTATAGTACAAATGCTAGAACCTATATAACGGAAAACATTACATTCATAATCATCAAGATTAATTTTAATAGTAGTTTCCCATTCATCATACAGTTTTCTAGATATCAAAAATTCTAATCCAGGTTTCTCTTCATGAGGTTTTATCATAGCTTCTACATTATGTTTAGTAAAATCTTTATTTGGGTCATAAGCATTAGGTTAGCTTATCATGGATTGCAACTATCATTGTTATAGTTCTTGTAATCCAAAGTAGTAGGTTCATTAGTATGTAAAGTTTTGATCTCTCCAAACCCACCTTTTTCAATTTTATCATTAGGATCATCACCCTCCGAACAACAGGTTCTCCTTATAACTAAAGGTAACTCATATCTAGTCCCTTCATCAAGTTTTATATTACTAAAAAAAGATTCAATAGGAGAAACACCAATCATTTTAATATCTTCATCATGATTACGATAAAAACAAGGCGGGAGAGCCTTTTCTAGTAATTCCTACATAGCTCTCAATATAGTGGTCCTCTCACTTCAGTTAATAGAGACTTGAATAGATTTAATAGTCGCATTGATATCATGCTTAGGTGGATTGTTTTACTTTTAGGAGTATCCACTTCATGCGAAAACATTTACATGTCTCTCGCCATATCATCTACTTTATGTAGTTCTTGTTCTACCATAGTGTTGAATATCTTTTGAGAAATAATAAATTCTTTAATGGTGTTCAAAATATCATAGGGTATCCTATTATTATTATTAGACTAATTACCATAGGAACTACCATAATTATTTGAGGAATTACCGGGATACGGTCAAGGATTGAAATTCCCTCTATAGGCATTGTGGTTGAAATTATTTCTAGATAAAAGTTCACATTAATAGCATCATTATTTTGCACAATCAAAGTTGACTGTGGGACATAATTGGGATAAACATGAGCAATCTTATGAGCACACATATTCATAAGAGCATACATTTTATCATTCAAAGTAGCAATTTCCTCGACAAAGTTTACCTCCTTACTAGTTGGAGCTCACTCGGTATTCCATTGAGAGTAATTTGTCATGATAATATCTAAAAGTTCTGTAGATTCTCCCAATGTAATTTCCATGAATCTACCACCTTCATAAGACTCTAGAAGATTTCTTGACACAAGTTTAGTCCCCCATATAAATTTTGTATTATCATCAATAAACTTAAGCCATGAGTGGGACACACCCTAATCATTAATTTCATTCTCTACCAAGTTTGTGGAACATGTTCTTCCTCACGTTGTTTCAAATTCATAATTTGATTTCTAAGAGAAATAATCTTAGGAGGAGGAAAATACCTAGCAATAAAATCATTCTTACACTTACCCCAATGCCCAATACTATCATGAGGCAAGGAGGAAAACCAAGTTATGTATTTATTCCCTAGTGAAACATGAAATAATTTCAACTTAACAACATCATTATCCACATCTTTCCTTCTTTTGCATATCACATGATTCAATAAAGGTATTAAGATGTGAAGCAATATCCTCATTAGGAGGTCCTGCAAATTTTTCTTTCATAACAAGATTTAGCAAGGAAGAATTAATATCATAAGACTCCACACTAGTTGAGTATGGTATTGGAGTATTAGTAAAATCATTGTTATTAATATTTTAAAAGTCACACACTTTGGTATTTTCTTGAGACATGGCAACAAAGCATGTAAACTAACAAGCAAATAGAAATATTTTGCGGTTTTGGTATCAAGCTAATAAAAGAAAATATAATAGGAAAATAAAAAGTAGAACAAGTTATTGATAGTTTGTGTGAAAGAGTGTGATGAGAATTTGATGTTATCTCCCCGGCAACGGCACCAGAAATTCTTTTAGCTACTTGTGAGTTGCGTTGGGTTTTCCCGCAAAGAGGAAGGGTGAAGCAATATAGTAGCATCTCGGCAATGCTAGGTCGACATCTATGAGAATCAACGTGAAACCCTTGTGATAATAGGGTGGGAACGGTGACGTCAAGAGCAGAACTAACGATCAGCACCCGGCAAGGCTTTTTACTCCGGTTCGGGCCGCTTACGCATAAAACCCTACGTTCTGCTTTTCTTGTCGTATTAAGCGTTTTGTTGTTGATTGTTAAAGTGACCATTGATAACCTTCTTCTGGGCCAATATCCAAAGACTCTAACCCCTTGTGAATGAGCTAAGGGCCTCCTTTTATAGGGAAAGGGGTCACCTACAATGCTCGGTGGTAGGTTCACGAGAAGTTACAGTGAACCTGAGCGGTGCTTATCCATCTACCGCTGTCAGGTGGATTAAATGCATGTCTTGTCCTTGTTTGTAATGTGCTGGTGAAGACACGTATCCAGTTGTTTTGACACCTGGATGTTGCGCTCGCGCATGCGGAATGCGCTAGAACTTGGGGGCGGTGGCACTGTGCCAAGGGTGGTTGCCCTCCAGTGCCTAGCCACGTCATCCCAGCAAGGGAGCTTGTCGGCGCCTTGGGCCTTCCTCCCGGCAAGGGATCTTGTCGGGGGCTTCGGTTGTCATCCAGGCAAGGGAGGCTTGCCGAGGTCTTGTACTTGGTGAGTTCATCACGCCCACTAAATGGGTGTGGCCTTGGTTATCTTCCCGACAAGGCAGGCTTGCCGGGGCCTTGATATCTTGGGGGATGCATCTTGTCTGGGTCTGGCCATGCCCTGCTGGCAGGGGCTCTTTGCGCCCATGCACAAGTCTGGGGCACTAGGGGACCCAGTCTTTAGTGCATCAACAGGTGCCCCGGGGCTTGGGCCACATACGCATGCGAAGCGTTGTTGGGCCAGGCCCAAAGAGGTGCACGGGCCTTTATGGTTGGATCTGCTTGCTGTTGCTTTTCCCCACGCCGCGCATCGGATGCGAGAAGTGGGTGGTTGTGCGTGGAGTGGCCTCTCCGCCTCCTTAAATGCCTCTGCCGCGCGCGTGGCATGCGCAGTTATGAATGGATAGGTGGCAGACGTGGCCTTGAGAAGCGCAGTAGTGACTGGGCCCGCCCGTGCATGCATTGGTGCAGCATGGCGGTTCTCTGTTTGCCTGTGAACTCGAGCGATTGGGCGATAGGGGTGGTGGCCTTTGGAGGAAGGGAGGCTAGCCCCCGTGCCCCTTCTATAAATTGGGAGGGTTTTGCAAGGGTTTTTTCTCAACCAACTCCCTCCGAATCCACCAACTCCTTAGCCTTGGTCTTTAGGATCTCCTTCTGATTGTAGGTGGCGCTCGCTCCTAACCATGGTTAGGGGATGGGGTCGGCCACCGTCGGCTGCCAGGGCAGCGAGAGGATCCCGTTCGGATCATGCAACAGCTTGTGGGGGCGCCACGGTGGAAGACGCCCCGAGAACCCGTGGTGCAGGAAGGGCGAGGGGGCGCGGCCGCTGTGGAGGTCGAGGCCGGGGGAGGCGGAGCACTAATCCAACACCTCTGCCTTCCTCGGGGCTTGCTCGTGTGGTGGTCCTCCATGTTGCTTTAGGGGCCCCCACTTTCGCTTCTCGGCTGCTGCGAAGGTCGGTCGAGCGGCATTGAGAGCTCCTCTTTGAGCGACGGTGACGAGGGGTACGGTGATGGCATCGGTGCTCTTAGCAGGTCGAGTGCCCGGGGTAAAGTCGGAGTACGATTCCCCGAGCTCCAAATGACTGCTGGCCCCGCCGCCGGCTCCAGCTCACGCCTCTCCCCCTCCTTGCCGGGGCCCGCATCTACGCCTCCTCTTTGAGGCGGTGCGACCGTTGGGCCCGGCCCTTTCATTTCTTCCGGCGCTCCCCTCCACTGCGCAATGCTGGTCCAGGAGGGGGTGGCCTAGGTTGCGCAGTGGGCCGGCCCGCTTTTCGTATTTTTCAACTTCACTCCTCCGTAGGTCGACCCTCGTCAAAAAGATACAGTCTTTAGGTGAGGATAACGATGCTTTGTAAGTGGAATAAAATGTATCCATTGAAATGAATGAAAAAACTATTTTCCCCACTTCCGATTCGTTCTTTGTATGATTCTCCTTTGCATAATCAGGGAGCTTGCCAGCAACTACCGGCAAGGCTCCTTGCCGCGTTTAGTGCAACCATGGAAATTGCCAAGTGCAGCTTGAGATGAAATCGGGTGCTACTTAGCCGCTTGCTCTGTTGATCCGGTTCGCAGCTGTTTGAAGGCGCTCTGTGGCCATTCAGGTTGTTTGAACGAGTTCGAAACAAAGACAAGTGCACTGTTCTTTGGAAAGGTCCCAGTATGCGCAAACTCCACACACAAAGATTGGAAACTTTCAAAGGGGGAGAAGAGAATCTATCTACTTCAGATCTGAATCCTAATCTTAAAAACTTATCTGCTCATGCCACGGTTGCATGGCGCTTGAATCTTTTGCCGGGGCGTCGGAGCCCTCAGAAACCAGGGAATCACCGCTCCCGACGGCTTTTTCCTCCAGCAAAGTCTTCTTGCCGATGGTCCGCAACCGTCCTTTGGAGGAAAAGTTGGCCAAGGTGTAACCCCTTTGCTTTTCTCTTGCTAGGCTATGCTTGCGGAGCCCCCGAGTGTGTCTTTGGGTGACGATGCAATGCTCTTAGGGGAGAAACACTCGCGCTCGAGTGCACGCTGGGGTTCGGGACCGTGTCGCGCATACTCAACGACTATGCATCGCTCCGTAGAGGTGCGTCCGTCGAAGTATGCGCCAGGGCCTCTGTGAAGCGCCCAGGCACGCCCTCGACAGCTACATGTTGGCCCCGAGCGACGCGTCGGCCTGACGGCGCTGCTTGTGGAGCCTCCGCCTCCCTGCCCCATGTGTGCGCATTGCAATGCGCTCGTGCGAGCCTTGGGAAGCCGTAGCAGAGCAGAGCACCTGCCGCGGTAACCCGTTTTCAGGGGAACGCGGCGTAGCGCCCAAACTTTGAATAATCCGGTGTTGAGCTTGCTCTGATTCACGCACAACTCCGCAACCCCTACCTAGCGCGTTGAAGATGTCGGGAATGCTAGGTCGATATCTATGTGACTCAACGTGAAACCCTTGTGATCGTAGGGCGGGAAAGGTGACGTCAAGAGAAGAACTAACGATCAGAACCGGACAAGCTTTTTTTACCTAGGTTCGGGCCGCTTACGCGTAAAACCCTACGTCCTGCTTGTCTGGTCGTATTAAGCGATTTGTCGTTGATCGTTACAGTGACCGTTGATAACCTTCGTCTGGGCCAATGTCCAAAGAGTTTAACCTCTTGTGAATGAGCTATGGGCCTCCTTTTATAGGCAAAGGGGTCACCTACAGTGCTCGGTGGTAGGTTCATGAGAAGTTACAGTGAACCTACAGCGATGCTTATCCTTCTACTGTTTTCTGGTGCATTAAATGCACGTCTTGTCCTTGTCAGTAATGTGCTGGAGAAGACACGTATCCAGGCGTTTCGACACTTGGACGCTGCGCTAGCGCATGCGGAATGCGCTGGAACTTGGGGGGCGGTGGCACTGTGGCAAGGGCGGTTTCCCTCCAGTTCCAGTCCCCATCATCCCGACAAGGGAGCTTGCCGGGGGGCTTCGGTTGTCATCCCGGCAAGGGAGGCTTCCCGAGGTCTTGTACTTGGTGAGTTCATCACGCCCAATAAATGGGCGTGGCCTTGGTTATCTTCCCGGCAAGGCAGGCTTGCCGGGGCCTTTATTATCTTGGGGGATGCATCTTGTTTGGGTCAGGCGATGCCCTGCCGGCACGGGCTCTTTGCGCGCGTGCACAAGTCTGGGGCATTAGGGACCCCAGTTTTTAGTGCACCGACATAGCGATATGTATTTCCCTCAATGAGAACCAAGGTTATCAAACCAATAGGAGAATGAGGCAAACCCTCATCAGCAGCTCCTACACACACAATACCAAACACTTGGACCCAATGTGGGCAAGAGGGTTGTCAAGCCCCTTGAACTACTTAATCGCACGCATTAATTCTGATAAAGATAGATTTGTTTTTATGGTTTTACCAAATATGATTAAGTAGATACGGGCAATAGTTTCACTAGAGGCTTCTCTATCGAACATAGTGTACGGTGTATACACAAATTATTGTTGGGAAATTTACAAAATATCACGTAGTTATGATGTTTCATGACAATGATCATGTATATAGGCATCAAGTCCATAAATAAGTAGACTGAAACAATCCTACATTTACTATTATTACTCTACTTTGAGAGCATTTGTATGCTTTGCTCTCTAGGAATTTTTCTTTACAAACAGAGTAATGCATTGAGAAAGATGACATGATGCTGACAAAGTAAACTCAAGCAATATGAATAGACCTCGTCGTTTTATCCATAATGGATACAATTCAAATACGTGTCTTGTCTCCTTCCGTCACTGGGATATAGAGCACCGCAAGATTGAACCCATTACAATGCACCACTCCCATTGAATATAAATCAATCTAGTTGGACAAACTAGACGGATAGATTAGAGAGAAATACGAAGCTATAACAATCACGCATAATATAGTTCACAATAAACTGAATACTTTCAATGAATAATCTGATCATAAACCTATAGTTCATTAGATCCCAACAAACACAACGCAAAATAAGATTACATCTGATAGATCACCTGGGGAATCACGGCGAACATGGTATTGAAGATCAAAGAGATAGAAGAAGCCATCTTGGTACTAGCTATGGACATGTAGGTCTATAGTGGACTACTCACACATCGTCATGGAAGTAACAAGGTTGATGTAGACTGCCTCCATGATAATTCCCCTCTCGCATGGTACCGGAAAGGGTCTCCAGATGGGATTGCGATGGAACGGAGACTTGCCATGATGGAAAAAGTGGTTCTGGCGGCTCTCTATTTGTTTTAGAATATTTTGGGATTTATAGAAGTGGAATTAGGTTAGGGGGACCGGCAAAGGACCAACAAGATCGAGGGGTGCACCCAACCCCCAGGGTGCGCCCTCCAGACTCGTCACTGCCTTGTGCGTCTACCATGCTTGGGATTTTTACAAGCGGTCCCGCAGCTATGAAAATAGGGTAACAACCCCCAAAGGCTTTTTTGGTGCCCCTAGGGGAATGACACGAAACATCAAGAAGACTGCACGGTAAACCACCTAGGCAAACCAACCCGGGAGGCACTTCGAAAGGCTCCTCGAGGGGCATACACGATTATACCCTCATCCAACAAAGGAGTGGAATCTCTATGTAGGATAAAATTCCCTATACACCAATCCAAGTTAGTCTACCAAAGGACGAGGAGGAATAACTATTCGCTATGTATGGGCTCTCTCAAGACCAATCACCCAAAGGAGATCATCGGCAATGGTCATTGGTTAGTTACTTTCATCGTACGTTGCTACAGGGTCGATACTTCCGCGTCGCCTACACTGTCCAAAGCAATGTAGGGAAGAAATCATGGAACACAATAATGCCCCAAAGGCCATCATCACATAGGGGATCGCAACAGTCTTCGTGGGTGGTATTACAACCTGATTTATAGATTCGACACAAGGGGAGCCAGAGAATAGTTATTGGTCATAGAAGTTCAGTTGTCAATTCAACCACACGTGGAATCTCTTTCTACAACAAAGTTTTAGTTGCATAGCAAAATAGTAGTAGAAACACTAACAATAGCTGCTTGTAGTGATTGTAACAACAGTAGCAGCAATATAGTAACTTAGCGAAGATCAAAACGCAAAAAGCGTAGGCATTAGATTGGTGATGGTTAATTGTGTATTCGATAACATTTATAAGTAGCTTAGTTAGGCTACACACTAAAGAGACACAGAACTATCCCCATTTTTTAATGTAATGTAGGCATGTATTCCGTATATAGTCATATGTGCTTACATTAAGAACTTGCATGGCATCTTTTGTCCTACCCTCCCTTGGTAGCGGGGTTCATATGGAAATTAAGGGATATTAATGCCTCATTTTAATAGTGAACCGAAACAAGGCATTAACTCATAGTGGATACCCTCCCTTAATAGTCACCTTGGGGTATGCGGATCATGACATGTTAGGTGCATGTAACTTGCAAGATAGGATCCAAAATAATCTCATATTCATGCCAACATAATAGGTTCAGATTTGAAAGCATGGTACTTAGGCCCTAGTGACAAGCATTAAACATAGCAAATTCATAGCAATATCTATCTCACAACATAGTGGATACTAGGGATCAAGCTCTACCAAAATAACCTGATTACATGATAAATCTCATCGAATCCCAACAAGCCTACAAAAGAATTACTCACTCCCTATGGTGAGCATCATGGAATTGTCGATGGAGATGGGTTGATGATGACGATAGTGACGAACCCCCCTCTCTAGAGCTCCAAATGGACTCCAAATCAGTCCTCCTGAGGAAGAACAAGAGGTGGCAGCGGCTCCGTCTCATAGATCGCGATGTAAATTTCTCTCTCATTTTTTATCAGGGACTAGGAATTTATAGGCTTCCAATTAGGGTTAGTGGAGCCACGTGGCCCCCAAAATGCATTAGGGCGTTCCCTAGGGGGTGCGCACGCCCCAACTATTGCCCCGTTCTGGTGGTTCATCGTTTCGGTATTTTTTATATATTCGGGAAAAAATCTTTAGGAAGTATTGTCTATTTCCGAGATCTTCTAGTTTTACACAACAACCACAATGTGCTACTTCTGCTGAAAACAACATTAGTCCAGGTTAGATTCATTCAAATTAGGGAAATTATAGTCCCAAACAAGAGCAATTTTTTTGGAAAAGTATACCCATTTGGGACGTATCAACTCCCCCAAGCTTAAATCATTGCTTGCCCGAGGCAATTCAGTTGGCAAACTGAAAGTGATAAAGAAAACTTTTAGAAACTCTTTTGTTTTCGTTGCTGTATATATACTTATCTAGTGATCAAGTTTCAACAAAGATCATAACTAACCATATCAATGATAACATTTAAACATTGTATTCACTCAACACAATAACATAAACAACTAGAAAGCTATAATAAAATATCTCATATGCCAACAATTTGTCAAAACCATCATGATATAATATGATGATATGGTATCTCGCTAGCCCTTTCTAAGACCACAAAACATAAATGTAGAGCAGTTTTAAGGATCAACCAGCCAGTAAACATTGTACTTCAGAGTAGAAATGTTCCAGTCATGCTCTCATCCAACATTAACTAGACTCAATGCATAAGAATGAAAATAGTTCTCTCAGGTCCCGTGCTTTGATAAGAAGATGGCAACTCAACAATAAAAGTAAATAACATGGAAGTAAATTACATAAAAATAAATAGATGGTTCCTTCGAAGAGGGAATAATTGACTTGCACAGGTTCTAGAGCTCAAGGTTTTAAATTGAGATGAAATTGTAATTTTGGGTGGTGTGATTTTCCCTTCAACATTACGACTGAGATTTCAGTATCTTCCATGCTTAACACACTATTCGTGGTTCCGAAGCAGAAATGTAAAGTTTACTCCCATCCACCCAATACAAAAATTAGCTCCTCTGCCGTCTGCCATAGCACATGAGAAAGGACCAGGTCACAGACGGCAAAGGTTATTGCTGTCCACTGGCAAAGATCTTCTATGTTGTTTGAAAGTCACGGTAAAGATATTCTTTGTTGTCTGCTAGGGCGCAACTGATGGCAAAGATCTTTGTCGTCTTTCTTCTTACACCAGCAAACAGCAAAGGGGCTAGACAACAAAGCATAGCTGTCAGCCCCGTTAGGTGGCTAATGGAAGCCTTTGCAATCAGTATCCACATGTCAACCTGTGGTGTCTTCCTGCCCTGGTCTTTGCTGTCTACCAGCGGGCCTGCCAACGCCAGCCCCTTGGTCGTCAACTGACACGTGTCTCCCTTTGTCGTTTGCCAGCCCTCATCTTTGTCGTGTGCCTGCCGGCCTGCCAACGCCAGCCCCTGCGCCATCTACCAGCATTGTCCTTTGTCGTCTGTGAGCGGACGACAAAATGACCAAATAGGTCAGACCTGGTGCTCCCAGGTTGCACAGGTTGCTGCCACGTGTCAGCTTTGCCATCAACTGACAGACAACAAAGTGCCTATATTACCCCTTCTTTATTTGTTTTCTAATATTTCCCTGCATTTTCATAACACAGATATAACATATAGAGTTGAGAGCACATATATGATATATAATGATCTTGGCTAGATCGAAAGAACCAATACATATTAAAAGAACCAATACATACAAAGTTTGACACTATTCACACGTATATACATACATACATATATATAGTTCCACATTGTTCATCAACACAAATCAAAACAAAAACTAAAGCACTCCAGCAAGTCCAGCTTCCATGTAGTAAATCAAATCTGCAAATTTCGAATAAGAAAGTTAGAAGAAGAAGCAGAAGGAAAACTGTGTATGACATCTTTTAGCTTATTATTTCATTTTGGGGGAAAATAAGCGAAGTATATGACATTTATGAGTGACCACTATTATTATGCCATTTTTACTGAACTAATCTAATTATGTCATTTTGGAGGAAAATAAGCTAAGTATGTGACATTTATGATCTAACCAAGGTTATTATGCCATTTTTGACCTAATTAAGCTAATTATATCATTTTAGGGGAAAACAAGTTAAAGTATATACCATTTATGAGCTAAGCAAGGTTATTATGCCATTTCTGACCTAACTAAGCTAATTATTTCATAAATGAACTACATAAGCTAATTATGTCATTTTGGGGGATAATTAGCTAAGAAGAAGAATAACAAGAAGAAAAAGAAGAAGAAGCCTACAATAATCATATTAAGAAGAAGAATAAGAATACTAGAAGAACAACAAGGAAAAGAAGAAGAAGACTAGAACAAAAAGAAGAAGAAGAAGAAGAAGAAGAAGAGGAAGATTAGAAAAAGACTAGAAGAAGAAGAAGAAGAAGAAGAAGAAAAGGAATACGAAATAGAAGGAACATATTAAGAATAAAGAAATAGAAGCTCATTCTTCTTCATTTATTCTTTATTTTTCATTTTATGCCATTTTCAGCTTATTATGTCATTTTGTAGGAAAATAAGCTAAGTATATGACATTTATGAGCTAACCAAAGTTATTATGCCATTTTTAACCTAACTAAGCTATTTACATCATTTTACACGAAAAGAAGCTAGTATATAACATTTATGAGCTAACCAAGGTTATGATGCCATTTCTCACCTAACTAAGCTAATTATGTCATAAATTAGCTACATAAGCTAATTATGGCATTTTGGAGGATAATTAGCTAAAAAGAAGAAGAAGAAGAAGAGTAAGAAGATGAAGACTAGAAGAACAAGAAGAAGTTGAAGACTAGAAGAAGAAGAAGAAGAAGAAGACTAGAAGAAGAAGAAGAAGAAGAAGAAGAAGAAGAATATGATGACTAGAAGAAGAAGAAGAAGAAGATAAACTAAGAGAAGGAAAATAAGAAGAATAAAGAAAGAAGAACCTCATTCTTCTTCCTTTATTATTTCTTTCTATTTTATGCCATTTTTTTAGCTTATTATATATTTTTGGAGGAAAATCAACTACCTATATGACATTTATTAGCTAACCAAGGTTATTATGCCATTTTTCATCTAACTAAGCTAATTGTGTCATTTTGGAGGAAAATAAGCTAAGTACAAGACATTTATGAGCTAACCAAGGTTATTATGCCATTGTGACCTAACTAAGCTAATTATGTCATTCTAGAGGAAACAAGCTAAGTATATAACATATGTGAGCTAACCAAGGTAATTATGCCATTTCTGACCTAACTACGCTAATTATGTCATAAATGAACTACATAACCTAATTATATCATTTTGGAGGATAATTAGCTAAGAAGAAGAAGAACAAGAAGAAGAAATAGAAGAAGAGGAAGAAGACTAGAAGAAGAAGACGAACAAGAGGACTAGAAGAACAAGAAGAAGAAGAAGTAGAAGACTAGAAGAATAAGAAGAATAAGAAGAAGAACAAGAACAACAAGAAGAAGAAGACTACAAGAAGAAGACTCGAAGAAGAAGAAAACAAAGAAGAAAGAGAAGGAAAATAATAATAAGAATGAAAGAAGAAGCTCATCCTTCCTGTTTTATTCATTCGTTTTCTTATCTTTCCTCTTCCATTCTTTCCTTTTTATGCCAGTTTTGAGCTTATTATGCCATTTTTGACGTCACTAAGGTAATTATGTCATTTTAGAGGAAAACAAGCTAAGTATGATATTTATGAGCTAACCAAGATTATTATGTCATGTGCAACCTAACTACGCTAATTATGTCATTTTGGAGGAAAATAACCTAAGTATATGACATTTATGATCTAACGAGGGTTATTACACCATTCTTCACCTAACTAAGCTAATTATGTCATTTTAGAGGAAAACAAGCTAAGTTTATAACATTTATGAGCTAACCAAGGTTATTACACCATTCGTGACCTAACTAAGCTAATTATGTCATAAATGAACTAAATAAGTTAATTATGTCTATTTGGAGGATAATTAGCTAAGAAGAAGAAGAAGAAGATGGCGATGATGATGATGAAGAATATGAAGAAGAAGTAGAAGAACAAGAAGAAGAAGAGCAAGACGAAGAGCAAGAAGAAGAAGAAGACTAAAAGAAGAAGAAAAGAAGAAAAAGAAGAAGAAAGAGAAGGAAAATAATAAGAAGAAAGAAAGAAGAAGGTCATTCTTATTATTTTATTCTTTCTTTTTCTTCTCTTTCCTCTTCTATTCTTGTTTTTTCTTTTTTATGCAATTTTTAGCTTATTATGTCATTTTGGAAGAAAATAAGCTAAGTATATGACATTTATGAGCTAATCGGGTTTATTATGCCATTTTTGACCTAACTAAGCTAATTATGTCATTTTAGAGGAAAGCAAGACAAGTATATAACATTTATGAGCTAACCAAGGTTATTATGCCATTTCTGAGCTAACTAAGAGAATTTTGTCATTTTGGAGGAAAATAAGCTAATCATATGACATTTATGATCTAACCAAGGTTATTATACCATTTTTGACCTAACTAAGCTAATTATGTCATTTTAGTGGAAAACAAGCTAAGTATATAACATTTATGAGCTAACCAAGGTTATTATACCATTTCTGACTTAACTAAGCTAATTATTTCATAAATGAACTAAATAATCTAATTATGTTATTTTGGAAGATAGTTAGCTAAGAAGAAGAAGAAGAAGATGATGATGTTGATGATGAAGATGAATAAGAAGTAGAAGAAGAAGAGGAGGAGGAGGAGGAATACTTGAAGAAGAAAAATAAGAAGAACAAGACTAAAAGAAGAAGATAATAAGAAAAAGAAGATGAAAGGGAAGGAAAATAATAAGAAGAAATAAATAAGAAGCTCATTCTTCTTCTTTTATTCTTTCTTTTTCTTCTCTTCCGCCTTTTATTGTTGCTTTTTCTTTTTATGCCATTTCCAGCTTATTATGTCATTTTGGACGAAAATAATCTAAGTATGTGACATTTATGAGCTAACCAAGGTTATTATGCCATTTTTGACCTAACTAAGCTAATTATGTCATTTTAGAGGAAAGCAAGCTAAGTATATAACATTTATGAGCTAACCAAGATTATTATGCCATTTCTGAGCCAACTAAGTGAATCATGTCATTTTGAGGGAAAATAAGCTAAGTTTATGGCATTTATGAGCTAACCAAGTTTATTACGCCATTTTTGTCCTAACTTAGCTAATTATGTCATTTTAGAACAAGATTCGCTGGAAGGGATGGTATTTGGAAAAAATGCTTGTCATTTCTTGAGAAGAGCATGACATTTTTCTAGAGAGGAAGTGTTTTTTCGTCCAAAACTATTAACTTGTTACAAATTGAGTCATTTATTTTGGGACTGAGGGAGTACTAGAGTAGAATAAGGCAGAAGTAATACAGAGACATGCATGTACTCTTTACATAACAGAGTGAAAAGCAACCAAACACACACTGCATTTACATGATAGTACTACTAGTGAGTCACTAAGGAGCAGAGCCAGAGGAGAGCCGGAGTCATTTACTTATGCATGAATTCATTCATTCATTCACCAACTGGACCTCCTCCTCCCTAATGGGGTCAATTCATATGAATGGGCGCTGCACTACTAATTTGTGGTTTTGGCTGTGGTATCGTTCGATCCATCATGGGTAATGGTAGGCTGGTCACTCACCTCATGCACTATAGATGGGGAATTTTATTAATCGGAAGGATGCTATGCTAGCATTGGTGCAATTGCGATCCATAGTAGGTTGGGCATAAGGGTATAATGTATGAGTTGGGAGCTTAATTAGCATGACATTTTGGTGTGATTTTTGAGCGATGAGCGTGCATCACCATTAGTTAGTACCACACTAGCTAAGCCATTTTATTTTGATTCTTTCTTTGCAAGGATGAGGCATTGGCATAGATTGCTACTACTACTCACCTCAACTTAACTCAAATTTCATGGGTCTGCTTGTGTGGATCATACCATTCCAACACATACCATACAGAGAGATAATTCAAGATCATGAACGAAGTTATCATGCCACGTGAGAACCACTAACTACCAAAATTACCAAAACTAAAACTAAAAAAATCTGCCAAAACTAAAAAACTGGACTAGCTTGGAGGGGGTTGCGCCGCGGTGGTGGAGGAGGGCCGCGGGCAGGGGGCGCCGAGGCCTGGCTTCATTGGGGGTGCCGCGGTGGTGGAGGAGGGCCGCGGGAAGGGGCACCACAGCCTGGCACAGGTGGTGGGGCATGGGGTGGGGCGCTGTGGCCTGCTGCAGGGAGGTTGTCATGGTCGGGGGGTGGAGCTGGTGATGGGGGATGGAGGGGGGTGGCACCGAAGTGGTGGAGGAGGTTGCTCCGTCGGTTGCGGGATGGGGGAGAGGGACAAAGGTTGTCGGGGCCGAGGTGGTGGCACTGGCGGTGGGGGAATGAGGGGGGTAGCACCGCGGTGGTGGAGGAGCTGGCACTGGTGGTTGCGGGGTATGGGGATAGAGACAGAGGGGAGAGGGGGCCTAACGGCTGTTAGATAGGGAAAGGCTTTACCATCAGCTAGTAGACGACAAATATTCTAAAGGCAGACGACAAAGCACAAGTGGACGGCATCCGTTGACCTAGCCATCCCCACGGTGAAGTGGGGCCCGACTAGGCTCTTTGCCGTGTGCCTTTAGACTATTTCTCGTCTCTTGGAAGACGCAAATGAATAGACAGATGTCAAATAGTATATTTGCCATCAGTCCATTCTTTCTCGTCCATTTTGTGGAAGCATATGGCAAAGAACTTCTTTGCCGTGAGAAAGAAAACGACAAAGAATGAACTGATCGCAAAGAAACGGATTCTAGTAGTGACCACACATACACAAGCCATGCCTAACCAAAACCTCGGGCCCCCTCCACCAATCAACTTTCCAAGGGAGTTTGTTCAATTTATTTTTGATTATCTTGACATGGAATCCTTTTTACCAGCATCTCTCATGCAATGATAAACAAATAAACGCACATCTTGAGAATAACCCGTTTAGCATGGAAGATGTTGACTGCCCTGTCGCTCCATCAGCGGTTTACACAAAACAAAAGTTCATGTTAATCTTGAGAGGTGTTGTGTTTACTTGGAACGAGAGGGTAATACCGCATATAGGTAGGTATGGTGGAATCACTTGGAATAACTTGGGTTTAAGGATTTGGATGCACAAGCAGTATTCCCGCTTAGTAGAGGTGAAGGCTAGCAATATATTCGAAAGCGGCGAGCTAAAGAGAGAGAGAAAATTGTCATAATCATGCATTGAGAATAATTAACAATGAATGCTAGCATGGTTAGGATATGAACACTGTCAATTTAAATGTCATGATAAATGCATTGGTATTGAATTAACTACATGTTTGCACATGTCCCAATTCAAGCTGTCCGAATTACTCAAAGTAGGATAACATACTAACATACTACAACACAACCATTTTAATGCATGTTGACCCACAACATAAATCAATATCCACTCCTAGCAATTTATGAATGGCCTAATTAATTGTCATCATAAACATGTTTAGTCATAATATGCTAAATAAATATTGAATGAGCTAAACATATTAAAAATAGAAAAAAAAAGAGTTCATACAATCTTCCTTTACCACAATCACTTCATGAACTCATCATCATTATTGACTTTCACTTGCTTGACTGAATGATGTGAGAATAATAATAGTGCATGTGTGTCGTGGACTAAGCTGGAATCCATGGAACAATTTATTCAAAGGAAAAGACAAGGTAATATTGACTCTTTGTTATATCAACAATGATGCATATGATAGCCACTCAACATTTCCATTGTGGTCTCTCCTTCCAACAACTCAATGAAAGGAAAATAAAGTCAAAGAAACACAATGAAATATTTTTTGGAGTTTTTAGTTTTTCATAAGAAACCGAAAAGAGCAAAGGAAAAAACAAGAACGAGAAACACTATTTACACTAGAAAGCTCCCAACAAGGAAAATGTATCTTCTCGGGTTTTATTTTGAACATTACAAACTAGGAAAGCAGAAACAAAAATAAAAAAGAAGAGACAAATATTTTTTCATTTTATAGAAGTTTTTCAAACA